>NW_027210710.1:162500-330000 GCF_029030835.1 Brachyistius frenatus | reverse complement strand
TATTTTTTCTTTGTGATATTTTGTTCAGATTTTCAGTCCGAGCGACGGTTTATGTTCATCGTCTTCTTCCTGCACTGATGAAAACAAAGCGAAGCTCTGCGGCCGGAGAGTGAAACGTTACCTGCAGTCTGCTGGGAGCTGAACGCTGCTGCTGCTGCTGCTTCAGCGCCACCTGCTCGTCTGACACACAAACACAAACTCGTTTCACTGCACCGCTGCCACCTGATTGGCTGGCTGGATTCGTGCAGGTGTTACAGGTGTTCCTCTCAAAAAGTCAGATTGAGACTTGGCTCAAGGTTGAATTTTCTTTTTGGTCTTGAGCATGTTTTGGTGAAGAACAGATGACACTTTTGTTGCATTATTTTTTTTGGGCCACCAGAGGGCAACAATAACTTCACAACGAGGTACAAACACACGTCCGGGTCTTCGAAACGTGTCGTGAAACCACGTTAGGCCTGATCTTTGGACTCAACTCAACATCTGGATCACTGAACTGTGTCTGTTTGGTGCCGTACAACCGAGAGCAGGAGCTAAAAGGGGCTAAAAGTCCACATAGCTGGTAGATTAGATGAAGTCTCAGAGGGTTTGTCATTATAATGGACATAAATACTAATAACTGAAGTGTGTGTGTGTGTGTGTGTGTGTGTGTGTGTGTGTGTGTGTACCGAGCTCTCTCTTCCACTGAGCCTTCTTGGCATCGACGGCCGCCCGGCTGTCCGACTGTCGCTCCTCCAGCCAGCTGAACAGACACCCGGACGACCTGAACGGCGGCAGCAGCAACATCTGGATGTTAATTTACAGCTGTGACACGTCTTCAAACTCTCAACCACAGATTCTCCACCGTGACCTCTGACCTTTACCACGGTTAGATATTATGTTTATCTTCTCACCTGTTGTCTTTTTCTTGTGAGCTTCCAGTGCTGTCATTCCCTCCTCCCCCTCCTCCTCCTCTTCTTCCTCCTCCTCCTCCTCGGTCTTCCTCCTCCATCTCTCCTCTTTCATTCACACATTTTGAGGCCGTTTTATTTCCTAACAGAAAAACAGAGTCACGAAGCTTCTGGTTCTCGGCGTCTTTCTCCTCAGGCTGACATCATCACCGTCGCCTCCTCCTACCTGGCGTGCGCTCCTCCTCGGCTGTGTTTTGGCCGTTGCTGGAGGTCTGGACCGTGTTGAGGATCTGCTGCAGCTGCTCGCCGGTCAGACGCACCACGCCGTCCCTCAGAGCTGCGTTCCCATTGGCCAGCACGTCGGTAAGTCCCGCCTTCCCGCTGGCTCGACTCCCCGTGTTCTGAGGCGGTCCCGTTTTCCCGTTGGTGCTCGGAGGTCCCGCGACAGGGCCGCGTTTGTGTCTGTCGGACTTCACCTTCTGCACACACACACACACACACACACACACACACACACACACACACACACACACACACACACACACACACGTTTAAGTATCCCAGCGGAGATTTTGATTGACGTAACGCACGAGGATAAAACAGAAATCCTTCTATTCTTCCCCGAAACAAACAGAGAAATGTTGTGAAATAACTTTTTGTTTTTCTTATAACTGAGGATGCCCCGCCCCTCACCTTGGCCACAGCCTTGGCCCCGCCCCTTCTCTGGTGATCATGTGTCTTGGATGACGTCCCGGCGGTGCCGCCGCTCCTCCCGGCAGCGGCGGAGGCGTTGGGGGCGAAGGAGGCGGCCGCTCCTCCTACCTTCGTCCCGGCATCTCTGCGCCTCCCCGTTGGCTGCCGGGTCGAACTCTCCTCCTTCTCCTCCTCCTCCTCCTCCTCCCGCCGTCGCGCCTCCTCCACGCAGGACGGCTGCCTGCTGCTCAGGACGTTGGCCGCTCTGGGCCTGAAGGACGGCTGGAGAGACGGGAACCAATGAAACCAGACGAAACCATGACGGGAAACATTTTATCTACAGAAACGTCATCAGGCTGTAAAAATAAAAATGATTCTTACCTTGGATGGATTTTTCTCAACTCCTGCAGGAGAAGAAAAACGTGACGGTGAGCAGCCATGAAAATGAAACCACACACACACACACACACACACACACACACACACACACACACACACACACACACACACACACAGGTTCATGAGGTTTAACATTTATTATTGTTGTAACATTACTATAAAAGTTATTATTATAACAGTATTATTTGTTGATCTGTACGGACATGAAAGATGATCTAAATATAAAGACCCTGAAATGAAAGTTGTTTTTTTACACTGCAGGATGTAACTGATATAAAAACAAGGTGCTTGAATCAATTATCAAAACTAAAAGGTTCTTTTTCAACTTGGAAAAAAACCCAAACATCCACTTGTTCTATTTAAAACAGAAACAGGTTTTACAGATAATCAACTGATTAATCAATTTAATACTTTAACAGGTTTTTTTAACGGAGTTCGGATCGAACAAGAAAAGACAGTTGGATGAATGTTTCCTGTGAAATAAAAGAAATGAAAGCTGACAGGTCTCACCGCCGTGCAGGAAAATCAACCTGGGTTTCCCATTTTGAAGTTCAAACAGCAGCCCGTCTCTGTTCACAAACACAGGAACCATGTCAGCACCACAACAACAACAACAACAACAACAACAACATACTGTTGTATTGTGTTTTATGTGAAGCACACAGCTGTTGTTCTGCGTTTTATTACTGTGATGCAGTTTAAATCTCTTTGTTTAGAGTCTGAGGTTTAAATGTTGAAGTTAGTAGGAAACAGCTGCAGCTCATCAGCGACAATTAAGTCATTAAGTTTGTAAACAAAATAACAAATAAAGTGTTTTTTTATTCTCTTGTTTATGCGAATTATGATAAATTATAGTTTTGCTTCATCTGTCGAATAAACAAACATCAGGATCGACTTTTTGTTTTCTGCATGAGCAGTCATGTTTCGTGTTTTGTTCAGTTTGGTCGTAACAAGCTAAAACAACAACAACAACAACAACAACAACCCTCGTGTATTTCACTGCGACACATTCGCTCTCTGTTAGCCTCGCTAGCTTACTGCTACTTGTTCAAAAGCAGACTCACCCGAGATTCATGCTGACAGAAAATAGACGACACGGAGACAGCAGCAGCTGATCAAAGTGAAACCTAGAACAACAACCAGACGTCCAGGGCGTCGTTGACTGGGTTTGTTCTCCTGACCGCCGCGCCGGGACACACCACACTTCCTGAATGTTTAACTGTGTACGTCCGTTGCTGGCGACGACCAAGAACCTCGTTACCGATTGGTCGATTCGCTGTCAGGTTTAAATTTAACAGCCAATCAAACGCCCTCGTTTGGGACGTTTCGCGTTCGACGATGTTGCATTTTAGGGCAGCTCGGAATTTATCGCGAGCGATGAGGCGAACAACGACAAATCTCGTAATTACTTCCGCTACTTCATGTTATTAGTATTTCTTACGGTTGATTCTGAGCTGTCACCAGAGCTGATATGTATTTATAACATTTACAGCTTTATTATTATCATATAAAAACATGTACAGATCTTTTAATGGGGACACGCTACCTTTAATGCAGTGCCTTTCCCATCGTCTTAACGGTCCTTGAAGGCAACCTCTGCGTACTGTACAATCAGTCCTGCAGTAATTACTCAAGTATTATTACATCTAATTGTAATAATATCAAAACTCCTGAATTTAAAATCCTATTTGTATCATCCTTAAAATATTAAAATATTCCTGCAGTTCCATGAAAACATCCTGATTAAATAATCGATGATAATTAAAGATGAAGTTTGGAACTAATGTCAACAAATCGATGAACAGCTGTTGAGCCACAACCCGAGAATCTGTCGGATAAACATCACAACACGGTCTGAACGTCCACAGGCGGATGTCGGTGTCCTGCAGGGGGCGCTGGAGGCGCTAGGGGGCGCTAGGGGCGGTAGAGGCGGTAGGGGCGGTAGGGGCGGTAGAAGCGGTAGGGGCGGTAGGGGGCGGTAGAGGCGGTAGGGGCGGTAGAGGGCGGTAGGGGGCGCTCAGGAGCGGTAGAGGGCGGTAGGGGGGCGGTAGAGGCGGTAGGGGCGGTAGAGGCGGTAGGGGGCGGTAGAGGCGGTAGGGGGCGGTAGAGGCGGTAGGGGCGGTAGAGGCGGTAGGGGCGGTAGAGGGCGGTAGGGGGCGCTCGGGAGCGGTAGAGGGCGGTAGAGGCGGTAGGGGCGGTAGAGGGCGGTAGAGGCGGTAGGGGGCGGTAGAGGGCGGTAGGGGGCGCTCGGGAGCGGTAGGGAGCGGTAGAGGGCGGTAGGGGCGGTAGAGGCGGTAGGGGCGGTAGAGGGCGGTAGGGGGCGCTCGGGAGCGGTAGAGGCGGTAGGGGCGGTAGAGGGCGGTAGAGGCGGTAGGGGGCGGTAGAGGGCGGTAGGGGGCGCTCGGGAGCGGTAGGGAGCGGTAGAGGGCGGTAGGGGCGGTAGAGGCGGTAGGGGGCGGTAGAGGGCGGTAGGGGGCGCTCGGGAGCGGTAGAGGGCGGTAGAGGCGGTAGGGGCGGTAGAGGGCGGTAGAGGCGGTAGGGGCGGTAGGGAGCGGTAGAGGGCGGTAGGGGCGGTAGAGGCGGTAGAGGGCGGTAGGGGGCGGTAGGGGCGCTAGGGGGCGGTAGGGGCGGTAGGGGGCGGTAGAGGCGGTAGAGGGCGGTAGAGGGCGGTAGGGGGCGGTAGGGGCGGTAGGGGGCGGTAGAGGGCGGTAGAGGCGGTAGGGGCGGTAGAGGGCGGTAGGGGGCGCTCGGGAGCGGTAGGGGCGGTAGGGGGCGGTAGGGGGCGGTAGAGGGCGGTAGAGGCGGTAGGGGGCGGTAGGGGGCGGTAGAGGGCGGTAGGGGGCGCTGGAGCGCCGCCGTCACTGTAAATGAACCGGAGAAGCAGCAGGCAGCGTTAGCTCGGCTGCGGTGACGTTAGCCGTCTGGATGTTTCTCTCCGCCGTTAACGACTGCAGCAGCCGGGGCACCGACGTCCATGAACCTCGCCCGGTCTCGTGAAGCACATCCACCGTGAACCCCTCCGTGGACGGCCGCCCAGCGTGGGGCGCCCCCCCCCCCCCCCAGGTGTGTTGTTATTGTGACAGCTCGGCGACAGACTGCGTAACGTCAAACCGTCATGTTAGCCCGCTAGCGTTAGCATGAACGGCTACTTCAACGGCAGCGTTTCCCGTCCGGGTCCGAGGCTCGGAGCTCCGGGTCCACCGAGAGGAGCAGGGGGTGGGGGGCGAGGGGGGGGGGGGCGGTGTGACGATTTGATTTTGATTTGAAGATGATTTTATTTATTTTAATGAGGAAGTAAGCGGGGTTAGCACGCTTAGCATGTTGCCAGGCTAAGGTCAAGAAGCTGACGGCTAACTAACACGGTGACCCGGGCTAACAGCCGGGCTAACAGCCCGCTGCCGGGACCCCCGGCCCCCGGTCCCCCGGTCCCCGGCCACCGGGCCCATCGGGTTAGCACCGGAACTAAAAGTTTCATTAGCCCGAAGCTAGCTCGGTGTGGATGGAGTATCAAGCGGAGGCAGGCGGACCTGCGGTGTGACAGGTTATCGGTAAAAAGGGGACCGTGATTACCGCCTGACGTCACATGTAGTCTATGACCATATTTAGGCTAACTGCTATTCAAGCTGCTCTCTGGGTGTGATGAAGATGATGAAGATGATGAAGATGATGATGATGATGAAGATGATGAAGATGTCCATGCTGCCAGACGGGTTTTATTTGTTGATGCAGGACTGATCACACTGACTGTAATGAACAGCAAGTAAACAAGACGGTGAGACACCTGTGTGTGTGTGTGTGTGTGTGTGTGTGTGTGTGTGTGTGTGTGTGTGTGTGTGTGTGTGTGTGTGTGTGTGTGTGTGTGTGTGTGTGTGTGTGTGTGTGTGTGTGTGTGTGTGTGTGTGTGTGTGTGTGTGTGTGTGTGTGTGTGTGTGTGTGTGTGTGTGTGTGTGTGTGTGTGTGTGTGTGTGTGTCTGTGTGTGTGTGTGTGTGTGTGTGTGTGTGTGTGTGTGTGTGTGTGTGTGTGTGTGTGTGTGTGTGTGTGTGTGTGTGTGTGTCTGTGTGTGTGTGTGAGAGTGTGTGTGTGTGTGTGTGTGTGTGTGTGTGTGTGTGTGTGTGTGTGTGTGTGTGTGTGTGTGTGTGTGTGTGTGTGTGTGTGTGTGTGTGTGTGTGTGTGTGTGTGTGTGTGTGTGTGTGTGTGTGTGTGTGTGTGTGTGTGTGTGTGTGTGTGTGTGTGTGTGTGTGTGTGTGTGTGTGTGTGTGTGTGTGTGTGTGTGTGTGTGTGTGTGTGTGTGTGTGTGTGTGTGTGTGTGTGTGTGTGTGTGTGTGTGTGTGTGTGTGTGTGTGTGTGTGTGTGTGTGTGTGTGTGTGTGTGTGTGTGTGTGTGTGTGTGTGTGTGTGTGTGTGTGTGTGTGTGTGTGTGTGTGTGTGTGTGTGTGTGTGTGTGTGTGTGTGTGTGTGTGTGTGTGTGTGTGTGTGTGTGTGTGTGTGTGTGTGTGTGTGTCTGTGTGTGTGTGTGTGTGTGTGTGTGTGTGTGTGTGTGTGTGTGTGTGTGTGTGTGTGTGTGTGTGTGTGTGTGTGTGTGTGTGTGTGTGTGTGTGTGTCCACGGTGTTTTGTAGGAGTTCGTGGTGTGTTTTGTTTCCACCGACTCCAGCTGTGATCGATTGATGTCTGTGTGACAGCAGCTTGAGGGAAGGAGGATCACTTCCTCTTTGCACTGCCTGGTTTCTCTCACTGGATGTTTCCAACGTCTTTAAACTAAGTTTGAGGGGTTTTAAATGACTTTAAGACATTTTTATTATTTTTTTGTTTCCCCCCTTCGTACATGTAATAATGCAGATTCATGACTTATTCATTTACCCTCCTCGTTTGAGCCTCTTTATCTTTTTCTAATCCTTAAAAATCGTCTTTCATGCGTCTGCGCATGAAATTTAAGGCTCTTTTTTTCTTTTAACAGATGTTAGCTGGAAATAACAACATTTAATACCAAATTCATACTGTCTGGAGCAAAAAGTGAGATATTATTGTTAAGCTATACGAATGTCACTTTATATTATTTTCTGTAATCACACATTCACCAGCTTATACATACATGGAGATTTCTTATTTGCGATACCATGGATTTTAAAGGCAACTTTAAAAATGTATTATAATCCACGTGGTCAGAGGAGGTTTTTATTCTGTGGATTCTTGGAAACACTTTCACAACACTGAGAGCCAGGCAGGTATTTTAAAAGCATTTTAACTTCAAGCTGTGCAACACAGATATAATACCAGGAGATTAGATGTATTTCTGTAGAAATATTGGCATTTTGTGTTGCTTTAGTTAGTGAACAATAAAGGTGCAAACACTCGAGGGAAGTCGACTCTTCTCTGCAACAAATAAGGAAACTTTCAGTGTTTTAATGCTGATAAATTATATTTATGGGACTAGATTCAGTTTGAATTGCAGTGGAGGTCAGCTGTGTTAAATTAAGACGTCAGATCATCATCATCATCATCCCACTTCAGGTTCACAACTCTGGTGTGTTTTTTTGCAGTGAAAAGTCGTATCATGTTTTCAACTTTGTTTTGACATAAAAGATGAGGGTTGTGACATCAGCAGTGGGCGGGGCTTGTTGCGTACCTGCTGTAGTGGATGGATACGGGCACCGTCACAGCCCTGAGAGGAGACGGTGGGGTCGGTTAACTGGGGAAAATAAAACCGTATGGAGGGCAGGTGATATGAACCGGACCGGTGAGTTGTTGTGCTGAATAGCAGAAAATTTATCTTTTTTATTATTATTTATATTTTCTATATGATCGTCAGCTGTAAATATAATGTACCAGAAAATATAATTTTCTCATCTCTTCGATAAGTGGATTTTAGGGATGCAGCACAGCGTGTGGAAAAATGAGTGCGCAGATGTTAAAAGTGTTTATTTGAGGACTTTACTCTTCTTTTTTTTCTGGTTTTGTTTTTGGGATCATTCTTCTTTGTGTGTTTAAGGCTCTTCAGGAGACATTCATGTGCCAGTTTTAAGCCTGATGTGTAAATATTAGTTTTGCCTTCAAATCGCAGGGATTTAAAAAAAAAAAAAAAAAACCTGTATTTAAAGTTTTAATTGACCCGTTTTGTTTCCTATTCGGATTCAGTCATTTTAAAACGGGTGATTCTGTTTTTTGTTTTTCTGGTATTTCCATGGTTCTTTTCACAAGACGTACTTCGACCACCTCGACTCCTTCGTCTCCACTTTGTTGAGAGGATTTTTTTTTTCAATGTCGCAGAATGTAAACAAACCTCAGCTGGTTTTTGCCGTCAGTCGCATGAAATCAGCACCGACTGTCGCCGAACTATTAATACAAAAAAAACCTCTGCTCACTGAAGTATAATTCAGTTTTCAAGTCAATCATTTGATAATTGTGTGTGTGTGTGTGTGTGTGTGTGTGTGTGTGTGTGTGTGTGTGTGTGTGTGTGTGTGTGTGTGTGTGTGTGTGTGTGTGTGTGTGTGTGTGTGTGTGTGTGTGTCTCAGTGGTTGTTTTGACTGATGTGAGCTGTGGTCTCACCCAGCCGATTGTTGATAGGACGGATTGTTCTCCAGTGTGTGTGTCGCTCAGCAGCTGTTGAGTTGTGTTGATGGGGGGGGGGGGGGGGGTCATGGGCAGCAGCTGTGTGTGTGTTTTTCTGTTTTTCCCAGTTGTAGTTTGTAATTTTTTTGGAGAGTGACAGATGTGTTTTCGGGGTTTTTCTTCCCATGGGTCTCCATGTTTCTGTCCAACAGCTGGATCTCCTCTCCGACACACTTCTTCCTCTGTTCCTTCCGAACCCGTCACTATTATCTCTTAATTTGATTGCTTCGTTTGTCCTTCAGTAGCTCCTTGTTTCCTCTCCTTCCCTCCTCCTCCTCCCCTCTCCATCTTTATCATCCCCTCCTTTCTCTCACTTCATCCTCAATTCCATCTTTTTCCGTTGGGGATTTTGGGGCGAATAAAAAATACACCATTTTTCATACGATATTTGTGTAAAAATGTCCCAAAAAATGTGGAAAAGCAGATTGGAAACAAACAAACAGAACCAAAAAGACTAAACAAAAAACTCAATTACTTAATTTCGTCTCGGATGCTGCCTGATTTATTATCTGTTCCCCCGGTATCTCTGCGTTTCCCCCGGTGCTTGTGTGATTCCCAGGCTTTTGTGTGTGTGTGTGTGTGTGTGTGTGTGTGTGTGTGTGTGTGTGTGTGTGTGTGTCAGCAGCAGTGACCTCCAGCCCTTATTTATCATGGTTCAGCCTGGTCATGCTACGCTCCACTAACACATCCACTCAGCAGTAAAAACACGAGCTGCTGAGCGTTGTGATGAAGGTCGTGACTTTCTGTCTGAGGTTGAATTTTTGGGGACTTTCCTACAACATTGAATTCAGCAGCTTTAGGTGGATTTAACAGCTTTTATTTATTATTTTACAGTAGTCTCTTTTATTATTCAAAATCATAGATATTTGTGTTGTCAGAATTACAAACCGGATATAAAAGTGTTCGTAGCTTCAGGTCTGAAAAATGAGGTTGATGCAGAAGTGTCTTCAGCTGCAATACCAGCGAGTGCCACTAGAGGTCGGCTCCAAAAAGCCTCCGGCTCCATAGACTCCCATTCAACTTCTCTCATCAAATCCAAAGTGAATAAAATGTGTCCATCAGTTATCTCGGTGTTGTTAGCTAAAGTCACTCCTTCTTCTTAGTTTTCTGGAGATCCATCTGAAAATAATCCCTCATTCATTAGAAAAGAAGATTCAAGAAGACCTGTTTTTGGGGGCGTGTCTGTTTGATTGACAGGCCTGTGGTGCAGTCAGGTTACAGCTATCGGTGGGCGGGATGTAGTATCGTCAGGTTTCCAATCAGATCAGTCGGATCCACCGCTGGCTCCTCCCCTAGCTCGTCCAAATATGGTCATTTTTGGCTCTGAAATAGCGAGATGGTGACGGACAGAATCCGAATAGTTATCTCTTCTTCCTAAATTAGAAAGTTTTAAAGTAATTCAGAACATGAATGAAAAGTCCAAACAGACATGATGATTGTTTTCTTTGTTGATGTTTTTACTTGGTAAACATCAACATCACAACATTGTGTTTTTCAAAGAATAAACTTTCATCCTGCAAAATCTGACTTATAAAAATAGAGTCAAATCAAAGAGACCATTATATTTAAACCAATCAGCGCTCAGATCAGGCCAGGCGTTTCCCAGCATGCCCTGGGTCGGTAGAGAACAACGGTGGCGCCTGTTCCGAGCACTCGACCTCGAGAGGTCGTCGTCGTCGTCTAAGTTACCATGACGTCAGCGCCGGTCGGGATCGAGTCGAGACATAAATCTAAAAATATAAATCTAATGAGTCTGATGATGTCACTGTTGTTAATCCCGCCCACTTGAGGAAACTGCTGTAAATGTATGACTACACCGCCCGGTCATAATGAGTGTAGCTGGTGTGTCAGCATTTTTTATTTGGTATTTTTTTATCGACGAAACAATAAATTGATTAATTATTACCAGAAGCAGAGAGCAGTGTTTTGGTTATATTTCATGCTTTTTTAATTAATTTATTTAATAACCTATCCATCTACTTATTCATTCATCCATCTATTTATTCATTTATTCATCCATCTATTTATTCATTTATTCATCCATCCATCCACCTGCACTGTAACTCCTCCCCTTAACTGCTCCACTGTGTAAAAGTTGTAAAAGGAAATGCTGGTTCAGGAAACATTTGTTATCTTCTTCCTGGTACAATAACGGCTGCTCAGAAGGAAACAGCACTTTAAATAGTGTTTTTAAAAAAAATATATATATATATATATATATAAATGTAAAAATCATAACGTTAGTTTCTTGGACTGCTGCAGATTGTTTCTCAAAGTCGTCCTTTTTTTAAAACTCTTCCTTAAATGTGCCTCAAATCTCCAAAATTTGTCACTTCTGCACTGAAGATATTTCTGGAAGTCGTTAATTGGCTCTCTGGTCTGACTTGCTGAAGGACGGGAGGATTCCCGCTGCGCAAACAAACACTCGCTGAGTCCATCAGAAATAGCAGCTTAATCAGTCTGCCGGCGTCGCCGGGCTGCAGCGAGCTTTGTTCCGACGTCACCTGGGCCCACGGCAGATCCTCTAAGCTGATTGGCCGGCCGCTCGGCCCGTTCACAAACACCTGGCAGGACACGGGGTGCCCCAATTAGAGATGGGGTTGTTTGTCTGTTTTTGTTTGCTTGTTTTTTTTGGAGCGCGTCGTACGTTTTCACTCAGGACTCAGCAGGCGGTTTATTCCTGGAGTTTAAGTCATCGGTTTGTTTTCGCAGGAGACGTCCGACAACTTAACAAAACAGACACACACAAAAATAACACCCATATATACAAAGTTGAAAAAAATATAGAGCAGAGATTTTAAATTTAATGTATTTCGTATTCAATTCACTGCATTATTAAATGCAAAACGCTATAATTATTTATCAGCTTTACCTTTAAAGTTTTGTTGTGTTCAAGAGAGATCAGGTTTTTTATTTAAGGGGAGCGAAGTGGTCTGATTTCAAACTTTATTCAAACGCTAAATAAAAGAATAAAATCTGGCAGTTATGAGTTTTGATTTTGACCCCAAATAGAAGTAATTCTGGAGCCTTTAATGTCACGGTGTTCCCTGAAGGAGAGAAACGAGCTACGACACACATCGTAGGTGGACATCTGTCCGTCCTTCAGGGGACAGAAGTTACGGTCATAACATTTGGTTCCTTTTTCTCCTATTTTCGGCCACAACACTTACAGCACGATGACGATTAATCTCCAGTCCTGGATGTTGTTGTTTGTATGGAACCGCCTGCTTCAGTTAAATAACAGCAGCCATCTGAGTTCTCTAATTCCTCTCAGCCTTGAGAGTAAAAGGAGGGTTGAAGTCGAGGAGGGGATTTTGGGAGAGGGATGAAGGAAACGAGGAGGAGGAGGAGGATGATGGTGGTGTTTTTAAGGAGAGAGGGGGGAGTCGTCCTTAATGTTGCCCTCCACCAGCCTATTCCCAGCCCGGTGCATCACACTGCCTGCCGGACACACACCTGTTGTCCGAGAGCCAGGAATTCACCGGAGACGCGTGTAGATCCACCGACAGAGCGACCCGCCGCCCGAAGGGGAACACAGCCGGCGTTGTCGGCTCGGTCAGCTGATATTTTTCTGCATGTGAAAACGACATCTAAAAATGCAGTCTTTCTTTAACTTCACTCCTCAAGTCAAAATATTGCACAAGTGGATGTGTTTTTTTGCAGCTGAATTTTAGTCACAGATTTGAAGTTCATTATACGATAACAATTCTGATAAACTGTGTTTATCATTTTGCATGCTGCAGCATTGTTCAAGGTGACAATTAATTACAAAACTATTTTTGACTGTTCAAAATTGAAAGTTCATGTATGTGTGTGTGTGTGTATATATATATATCAATTCAATATATATATATACAGTGGGTACGGAAAGTATTCAGATCCCTTAAAATTTTTCACTCTTTGTTTCATTGCAGCCATTTGCTAAAATCAAAAAAGTTCATTTTATTTCTCATTAATGTACACTCAGCACCCCATGTTGACAGAAAAAAACAGAAATGTAGAAATTTGTGCAAATTTATTAAAAAAGAAAAACTGAAATATCACATGGTCATAAGTATTCAGACCCTTTGCTGTGACACTCATATTTAACTCACATGCTGTCCATTTCTTCTGATCCTCCTTGAGATGGTTCTACTCCTTCATTGGAGTCCAGCTGTGTTTAATTAAACTGATTGGACTTGATTAGGAAAGGCACACACCTGTCTATATAAGACCTTACAGCTCACAGTGCATGTCAGAGCAAATGAGAATCATGAGGTCGAAGGAACTGTCCAAGGAGCTCAGAGACAGAGTTGTGGCAAGGCACAGATCTGGCCAAGGTTACAAAATAATTTCTGCAGCACTCAAGGTTCCTAAGAGCACAGTGGCCTCCATAATCCTTAAATGGAAGAAGTTTGGGACGACCAGAACTCTTCCTAGACCTGGCCGTCCAGCCAAACTGAGCAATCGTGGGAGAAGAGCCTTGGTGAGAGAGGTAAAGAAGAACCCAAAGATCACTGTGGCTGAGCTCCAGAGATGCAGCAGGGAGATGGGAGAAAGTTCCACCAAGTCAACTATCACTGCAGCCCTCCACCAGTCGGGGCTTTATGGCAGAGTGGCCCGACGGAAGCCTCTCCTCAGTGCAAGACATATGAAAGCCCGCATAGAGTTTGCCAAAAAACACATGAAGGACTCCCAGACTATGAGAAATAAGATTCTCTGGTCTGATGAGACCAAGATTGAACTTGTTGGCGTTAATTCTAAGCGGTATGTGTGGAGAAAACCAGGCACTGCTCATCACCTGCCCAATACAATCCCAACAGTGAAACATGGTGGTGGCAGCATCATGCTATGGGGGTGTTTTTCAGCTGCAGGGACAGGACGACCGGTTGCAATTGAAGGAAAGATGAATGCGGCCAAGTACAGAGATATCCTGGAAGAAAACCTCTTCCAGAGTGCTCTGGACCTCAGACTGGGCCGAAGGTTCACCTTCCAACAAGACAATGACCCGAAGCACACAGCTAAAATAACAAAGGAGTGGCTTCAGAACAACTCTGTGACCATTCTTGACTGGCCCAGCCAGAGCCCTGACCTAAACCCAATGGAGCATCTCTGGAGAGACCTGAAAATGGCTGTCCACCAACGTTCACCATCCAACCTGACGGAACTGGAGAGGATCTGCAAGGAAGAATGGCAGAGGATCCCCAAATCCAGGTGTGAAAAGCTTGTTGCATCATTCCCAAGAAGACTCATGGCTGTACGAGCTCAAAAGGGTGCTTCTACTCAATACTGAGCAAAGGGTCTGAATACTTATGACCATGTGATATTTCAGGTTTTCTTTTTTAATAAATTTGCACAAATTTCTACATTTCTGTTTTTTTCTGTCAAGATGGGGTGCTGAGTGTACATTAATGAGAAATAAAATGAACTTTTTTGATTTTAGAAAATGGCTGCAATGAAACAAAGAGTGAAAAATTTAAAGGGGTCTGAATACTTTCCGTACCCACTGTATATATAATTTTGGCTGACTTTAAAGTAAAGCGTGAACAGCTGGTGCCTCGGCGGACTCGAGTCAAAGTGTCGGACTGATTTCACTGATCCCGGAGCGAAGCAGATGTTCCCTGATGTTCCCTGTTTGCTGCTAACTTTAGAATTCATTGCTCGTGGGAAACACTGTTTACACTCTGTGACATTTATTTATTTGTATATATATGTGTGTGTGTATGTGGGTGTGGGTATGGTTTTCTCGTACAACACAAATAGGGCAGTTGCAGGAAGTTCTTACCTCGATGTCACGTTGGCGGTTTGAGGTTTTTTCCGCCTGCAGCTTCTCCTTTACACGCTCAGTTTCAGTTTGTTTCCGTTTCGTCTGCCTGTTGTTTGTTTGAGAGTCAAACACGGAGGAAATGTCCAAATATATCCAAATCTGAGGAGGATTGAAGATCTGCTGAACATTCAGTCTCTAACTTCGTTGTTAAAGTCACAATAAAAAGTCTTTTGACACTGACGATAAAATACAAAGACAGTTTACCTTCGGTGCTTGTATTCAGAGGGGGCTTCCTCCAAGAAAACTTTCAATAGTTTGATTGAAAATATGCAATTTTACTTAATTTTTTACAAGAAAATGTAAAAAATTTTCATAAAAAGCTTGAAATTCAAATTAATCCAAAGACAGTTGATCTTTGTGTCCATGCTGTGCTTTCTTTGCATAAGTTTGTTTAAGACTTGAATTTTACGTATTTTATTTAAAAGACAAAATTACTTTGATCTCATATGTGAAAAACTTTCCAAAAATTTGGAAAAACTAGAACAAGCTTTTCCAAATTATACTGAATGATAATCCATAAAAACACCTAGTTTCAACTTTTGACATGTTTATGCGGTGTTTTGTATTTGGTGGGTGTTTGAGGTTCTTTGCTTAAGAAAATTTAACATTTTTAAATTAACATTTCACATCATTTTTGACCATTACTAGTGTGTTTAACCATATCTGTGTAAAAATTTTCAAAAAAATTTGGAAAAGCTGTATTTTCCCCCCAAAAATTAAAAAGCTAAAGCGAGTAATAAATAAACAATAATAGAAAAGGTCAAAAACAACTTTTTGTAAAAAGGTAGTTTTTTTACAATCACATTATTTTTTTATTCAGCTTCGGGGGTGCTCTGTTATTTCACATGTTTTACCAAATTTCATAGACACAACCATCATCTTCTGCTTAGACTAAATAAGAAACCTCATTTATTGAGTCACTCGTCTCCCAGAGAGATTTAATCTGCTTTTGGAAACGACCTCGGTGATATTTGTTTTGTGTCTTTGTCTGTTTGATGTGGTAATTTAAAAACTAAACTGCGGTTTATTGTTGTCATCTGCAGTACGATTGTTTCAGATGTTAATCCCTTATTGTGGTGTTTTTTTGTTTTGGTTTCCGACGTTACTCGGCAACAGACGGGCTTTGATTTCATTCTGCCGCCGGTTGTAATCAAAATATCTTCTCAGATCACCGATGATGTTTTCAGATTCAAAAACATCAGCAAACAAAATCACGGAGCGTATCCTCTGATGGACATTTATTTATTTGTGTGTGGGAGGGAGTGAGGGAGGGGGGGGTTGATTATTGGTTATTTTTTTCTGATTTTTATCCCACCGTGGGAAAGAAAGCAGCAGTTTTCCATTAACAGCACTTTTTCAGAGCCAACTCATTGACTTGCATGTGTCGTTTCTTGTTTCCTGCCTTCACAGGAAGTGGTGACCCGGCCTGACTGACACCCTGCTCCTCCTGCCGTCCTCCTCCTCCTCCCCCCCCCGCTAACCCCTACCCTCCCCGTTCCGGTCGGGTCTCCTCGCTGCCGGCGGTGGATCGGAGCGCTCTGATTGGAGGCTTTGCGAGGTGGTTTTTCGGTCTGGCGCCGCCTCCCCCCGGGGCCGGTGTGCGCTCCCAGCAGCCTGTGGTGCCCTGCGCCCCGCCCTCCCCGTCACTGCACACCAGAGCCCATGCCCAGGGTAAGACCCCCCCTCCCTGATCCCTGATGGTTACTCATCACGCCTGTAATTTGTGACTTTGCCCACATTTAAAACTCTGAAGACAAGCCGGGTCCGTTTTATTTGTTCGGGTCAAAAGCAGAACGTTAAGAAGTTCTGCTGCAGTCGGACGGTTTGTTTCCAGCGTAAATAAATGAAGTGATGTCGGAGGGGTCAGCGTGGTCAGCGGATGGGTGTCGCTCAGTCAGGATGCCAGTTAATGAAGGATGAGTGACAATTTTCCTTTCGAATCGCCGCTGTGGCTCCCTGTGTTACCGCGGCAACCACACCAGCGTACACAGTGAAAGGATCTAATGGCTGAATTATGTACCCTTTTTAAAACAAAAACTGTTGTGGAGAAACATCAGATTTAAAGTTTTAATTTAAAAGTAAAAAGGCCCCAAAAGTACTTTATATATTTTCAAAAGACAAACTGTTTGTTCATTCATTATATGAAGTGGATTTTCATAGAAAAACTTTTTAAAGTGTGGTATTAAAACAAGAAACTATAACTTTGGTATTTATTGAGTAATAAACTTTATTATACTGAAGGGAAATTGATTGACGGTTTCATTTTGGAAACTCAGAGCCTTATGGTTTTTCTTTTTTTTTTTTTTTTTAACTGATGCTCCGCCTCTTTTAAGAGCTCCGCATCATTTAAAATCACCAGAACTGTGAAGTCCAGAGGCGTTACCGCGGTAACCCTCCCGGATATGTTTTCCTCCCCGGCTGCAGGAGGAGGCGCGGTGCGTCCGCCAGGAGCCATGTGCCTCCCCCACACCAACAACATGGACAGCAAGCTGCAGGGAGCGGGGCCAGGGGGAGGGGCTTCACTTCGCCGAGCAGGAGGCGTTCCACTGGAGCCCTTCATACACCAGGTGGGCGGAGCTTCAGTGTATGAATAATTAAAAAGAGCTGCTGTAATGGTGAAATCAGTCCCTTCAGGATTTCAAGTTTGGTTTTTTGGTGAATTTTGCACTTAAAAATTGTTTTGATTTTAAATTAGTTTTTATTCAGGTCATAATATTTCCTGCAAACTCCATCCGCTTGTTACGTTTTTCTTCGATGCACAAAGTCTCTTTTTTTCTGATGAGAGGAGAGGAAGCTTCTGCTTGTAAATTAGATGTTTTTGTTAATAAAGCCAGTTTTGTTTGAAAAAGAGCGACTTTATTCTGTAATACTTTCAGCGCAGCTTCTATTAAAGACAGTTTTTGCAGAAAAGCTGAATTGAATGTGCAATTTCCCCCGGAGGGACTTTTTGTTATTGTTTCATTGCCTGTTGACACTTTTCGTGTGTGTGTGTGTGTGTGTGTGTGTGTGTGTATTTGTATGTGTGTGTGTGTGTGTGTGCGTGTGTGTGTGTGTGTGTGTGTGTGTGTATGTGTGTGTGTGTGTGTGTGTGTGCGTGTGCGTGTGTGTGTGCGTGTGTGCTCTTGCAGGTGGGAGGTCACACCAGTATGATGCGCTACGACGACCACACGGTGTGCAAACCTCTGATCAGCAGAGAGCAGCGCTTCTACGAGTCTCTGCCTCCTGAGATGAAGGAGTTCACCCCCGAGTATAAAGGTCAGTCGAAGCTGAACTCTGCGTCCCGGCGCCTCGACGTCGGGCGTCCTCCCACATCACCGTGGCGACGCGGCCATGTTCATATCGGAGGTCCGAACCCGGACGTCCGGCCGGAACCAAACCGGACTCGGTCGGAGAGAGAACACAAACGGCGCCGGCAGCACGAAGCTCAGTTCATTAGATCGATTAAGAAGCCGCGGCGCCGAGAAACAAATGAGCCGATTCACAGCCACAGAAACGACAGTAACTAGTTTATACGCTTCAAATACAGTTTTATACACAAATATTAAAGTTCTGTTTCCTCCGCCTGCAACAATAAGAAAAGCTGTCGGATCAGAAAAGCTTTGAATAGAAATTAAATGTGCCTCACGTTTTGTGTTGCTTGAAATGTTGTTTTCAATATGAAACAAGCATCGTGTTCATGGATCCTTAAAAAGCCTTCAATTATAATTTATGCAAAATGTACTTGAAACTGTCTACGAAGTCTTTTAAAGGTTTTACAAAAGCTCGCAGCACCGACGGGTGATGTCATGGCAACCCTTTATCGGAAAACTGAAAAAAATGTCCTTTTCCTTTTTTTCAATTGATTTATTTGGCTTAAATATTATGGGAGAGCGAGCTCATTATAACTTCAGGTAACCAACATTAAATATAAGTTCTTAAAGTGGTCTGAAAGAGGACTTTAAAAACTTCAGATATCTTTTTAACAGCATTGAGATCAGTGATGTCATAATGTAATGGATGATTATACTTTCAGAGCACGTCAGGTCTCTTTCAGGAGACTGGAGTCAAAGCTGCTCTGAATAATCTTTACTGGGAGACGGAAGGAAGGAAGTCGGGATGTTTAATGGAGCTGAAGAGGTTTAGCTGCTCTGCTCTTCATCACCGGGGCTTCGACTGTCTCCGCTTTTACTGTAGTAACACACACACACATCTGGACCTCAGGTGTAACTGATGACCGATCCAGCAGACGAAAGCGCTCCGACACTAAAACACTTCGAATTCAGCCGTCGTCGTGGTGATTCGTTGGTTTTGTCTCTCTGACGTCAGCCATGACAAAAAAAACTTTACAAATTATTGAGACTCTCAAACTGAGCTGGAAGCACACAGTGCTCATAAATTAGCCAAATAACAGAAATACAATATTTTTGGCTGGACCGCAACAGAGGGGGCGGAGCTACAAAGAGTGTCAATGGCGCAATTTTTCCAAATTAAAAGCCCTCCAGTGTCACGCAAGGTCCAACCTACAAGGTTTTGACTTTAACCCGTGTTTCTTTCAGGAGGGTCCCAATCGATCTTATTCTAGAACACTTTATTTGACACTTCAAACCAGTTTGTTTGTTTGTTTGTTTGTGACCGTTTCACTGAATTTAGGGAACATTGCGCAATTGTAGCAACAGAAAATATCCCTCCCTTCAATTCAAAACATCAAGAGATGCATACAGGGGAAACATAAACACGCACAAGCTGTTGAATTGAAGCTGTTGTGATACAAAATGTGCGTGTTGATTATCAATTTGTTATCGTTTCGCTTAAAAGAAGCCGATTCGACTGTTTTGGGTGGAGCTCAGCTATGTGAATAAATGTTACACGAGGAGCCCTCGGGACAGTTTCATTTTGTCAAAGTAGCTCTCGGAGCAAAAAAGGTTGGAGATGCCGGGTTATAGACTGAACTCATTTATCCATATTAATTTATTGATTATTTATGTTATCAACGTCTCCGAGTTCCTTTATTGGAGACATGGTGGACGCTCCCAGTCGTCTGTCCGGCTGTTGGTCCTGTGTCAGTGTCTGCACCAGTGAGTCCATCCTGCTGGTCTTCTGGGTCCCAGTGCCATGACAACAGCGCTCCATACGGAGTCTATATTTAGTCCTGGACCACTGCCCGCCACCATTGTCCCGCTGATTAAATAACAGTGGACAGACAGACAGCTGCCCGGGGACGACTTTCTGAATCCGTCAAGGTTGTTTCCTCCTCAAACTGTTGGACGTCGCCGGATTAAATTCCTCCTTGCGAGGCGGGTGTGAAGTTCTCCGGGAACAGACGGCTCACTGGATTTCTGGAGATTCGACTCCTGAGTTTGGATTTTCTTTTCCCGCCGACAAGTGAAATTAAATTAGGACGAACACGGAGGATGTTCAGTGTCTTGCTCAGCGGGGTCGACATGTTCTGGTCTGTTTACAAAGCTAAAAATAACAGCTTAATGTTTCGATAA
This sequence comes from Brachyistius frenatus, assembly GCF_029030835.1. Lineage (NCBI taxonomy): Eukaryota > Metazoa > Chordata > Actinopteri > Embiotocidae > Brachyistius > Brachyistius frenatus. The sequence continues at coordinate 310,136 of NW_027210710.1, read as the reverse complement.
ATCATTTTATATGGCTTATTTTATCTACAAAGCAGCTCCTCAATTACATTTCAGGAGGATTCAGCGCGTCTTGATGCAAAGCTGGATGACAAATGGAAGGAAAAACCAACATTAAGTCGGTTAGAGAGAGCGGCTTCACGGCTTCTTCAAAGATATTCCTTCATTTGGTGTTGTAGGAAAAATGTCCCTAAATCTCCCTTCAATGTAAAAAAATACACTGTGGTACAAGGTTTAATGTTGTGGTTATTTCTTAAAACAGCCATGTTAAAGTGTCGCTTGGTCATTTGTTAATAGAAAAATATTGATTATTACAGCTGTAAAGTGACACCATGTGACTTTTGTGAGACGGAATAATCACGATGTCACTTTCAAATTAAAAGTTAAACTCGGAAATAATAAAACAGTTAAATTCCAAGTGAAGTTCTGAATATAAAAGTTTCCCGGTCGGAAAATGGTTCCGATCCAGAAGTGTCTTCAGCTGCAATACCAGCGAGTGCCACTAGAGGTCGGCTCCAAAAAGCCTCCGGCTCCATAGACTCCCATTCAACTTCTCTCATCAAATCCAAAGTGAATAAAATGTGTCCATCAGTTCTCTCGGTGTTGTTAGCTAAAGTCACTCCTTCTTATTAGTTTTCTGGAGGTTCATCTGAAAATAATCCCTCATTCATTAGAAAAGAAGATTCAAGAAGACCTGTTTTTGGGGGCGTGTCTGTCTGATTGACAGGCTGGAGGTGGGCGGGGCAGAGTGGCGTTTCTAATACATTCTAATGGTCACTCCCCCCAGGTGTGGTGCTGGTGTGTTTCGAAGGCGACTCTGACGGCTACATCAACCTGGTGGCCTACCCCTACGTGGAGAGTAACATGGAGGGGGTTCCCGGAGAGCACGAGGAGCGCGACCCCCCGGAGAGGGAGCAGCCGAGGAGGAAGCACTCCCGCCGCAGCCTCCATCGCTCCTCCTCCTCCTCCGAGCACAAGGAGGAGCGGGCCGACCGGAGGGAGTCACACGACACCGACACCTCCGAGAAGTAAGAAACCATCAGGGGAAACTGATACTTAATGCTATTTTTAGACGGGAAATTAAAAATGTTTTAATTATTTCGATAATTTATCAATGAAAATTTCCAAATAATTGTCAGGTCCCAGCGTGAGGATTTACTGCTATTCTCCGTTTTATTGATGTAAATTGAATAAATCGTCTGGATGTCCCGCTCAAGTAATATAAAGTTCACAGTGACATTTTAAGGTCATAAAACTCCTCCCCTGTCCTCCTCCCTGCAGTCTCGGAGAGCTGAAGAGTCCCCGGCTGGACCCCAAGATCCACTCGGACGTCCCCTTCCAGATGCTGGACTGGAACAGCGGTCTGACCTCGGAGAAGATCAGCCACAACCCCTGGAGCCTCCGCTGCCACAAGCAGCAGCTCAGCCGCATGAGGTCCGAGTCCAAGGACCGCAAGCTCTTCAGTATCCTTCCCCAGCCAATCACAGCCTCCGACACAAAGGTCCGCCCCCGAGCATGTAGTTTACTTGTATATCTGTCCTAACTCTTATAGATATTGAACACAGTGACCTTTGACCTTGCTCAGCCAAAAGGGAACAGGTGTGGCAAATTTGAAGAAATTCCCTCAAGGCGTTCCTGAAAAATTGCATTTCCAGACACGGGTTAATGGTGACAGTGACCTTTGACCTATAAACACCAAACTCTTATCAGGTCATCGTTGGAACTAAGTGAATGTTTTTGCCAAATTTAAACAAATCCCCTATGCAGTTTTTTTTATATATTGCGTTCACAAGAACAGATGATGTCGCCGCGACTTTGACCTTTGACCACCAAACTCCTAATCAGTTCACCCTTGAGGCCGAGTGACCGACGTGAGTAACATTTGAAGAAATTGCATACAGGCGTTCCTGAGATACGACGTTCATGCGAGTTTGTCAAATTGGGGTCACGGTGACCTTGAACTTTTACTTTTGCCCCCCAAAATTTGATCTGTTCATCCTCGGTATCAAGTGAATGGTTTTGCCAAATTTGACCGAATTCCCTTAAGGTGCTCTTGAGATATCGCAAAACATGACGGCTCCGGTTCTGACTGTCGGCCGAAGGTAACTGAGAGCGAGGCCGGTGGGAATAAAGAGACGAGGCTCCGGGTCTGAGTCCGAGGTTATCGGGTCAAAGGTCGTGTTTTGATCCGCGGCTTCAAAGAGCCCCGCAGCTGCCTGGAAAACACAGCTGAGCGACACACGCTCCGTCCTCGGCATCGGCCCATCTGTCTGCGGTCCAAACACCGAGCATCTCCGAGAAACCATCGGATAATAGAAGAAAAAAGAAAGAGATAAAAGGAACATCAAATCTTAATATTAGTGCGATAATAATGACCATCAAAATAAAACAGGATATTTACAGCGAGTGTGTTTAACTGGATGTTTTCAATAGACATGAACCAGAATATCTCATATCCAAAAACATGCACCTCAGGTCAGGTTACCTGGCGCCGCGCTAGTGGCAGCCTGCTGCAGCAGCTCCCCCCTGAGAGCCCCCCCTGCTGTAGTGAAGACATTTCACCTCGGGGATTAATAAAGTGTATAAAATAAAAAAAATTAAATATTCCTCTTATTGTTTTGTCTCTAATATTTAAATCACGTTTACATCGGCGGTTCCTGTTTAGACTGCAGCAACTTTATTTTATTTCAACTTTATTTAATCAGGAAGTCTCATTAAGAAACGTTCAGAAAACTACACAACAAATAAGACATTAATAAAAACATAATTACGATTTGAAATCTCCCAAGAGGAATTTTAAGACTCCAGTTTGTTGTGTATTTCCAGTATAACAAACATTTAATGTATTTACACTTTGATTTGTATTATCTTATATTAAGTTTAATATTATTGGCTCTTTCTTACTTCCTCAGAATAAAAGGAGGTGAACTGCGGATTATATTTTAATTTAAACAATTAATACAGTTATTGATCGATTTCTTTCCAAATTAAAACGTTCTCATAATAAGTGAATTAAAGGTCAAACAAAACATGCAAAGATCTGGAAAAGTAATGCAAACAATGAAGAAAAAAAAAGGAAGGCTGAATCTGGACAGTTATTGGATGTGAATGTCAGATTGTCAGTTTTGGAAAGTTAACAATTCAAGAAGCAGTTCGGATAATAAGAAGCTTTTATTTAAAAAAATTCTCACTGTCACACATTTCAGCCTTTTTCTTTGTCCTCCGTCGCAAAGTGTTGAATTTCACGTTCAATTTGAGACTTAGAAGTAATAAAAAAAAACATGTTTTCTAGGTATTTTCTCCCTTAACGGCAGCATCCCACCCAGAGTTCCTCCTGCTGGAGAACGTGGTGCACCACTTCTCGTACCCGTGCATCCTGGACCTGAAGATGGGCACCAGGCAGCACGGCGACGACGCCTCCGAGGAGAAGGCGGCCCGGCAGATGAAGAAGTGCGAACAGAGCACGTCGGCGACGCTGGGAGTCCGAGTGTGTGGCATGCAGGTAAAGCGACGACGCGGCACTTATCACGGGGGTTCCCGCGGGTGTCAGAGGATATCAGGGAATCTTAAAAACTCTTTTCCAGACGGGGAAAGTCCGAGAATTTGATCCGTTTTCTCGGGCCGAGTCCTGAAAATGTCAGTTTGCAATTTTAGTTGGTGTTTATTTAACGTTAGTTAGCTGGTTCATTTCAGTGTGTATGTTTGGTAGCATTTAATTCTTTGCCTCTGCAACCAGCATTTAGACGTGAATTTAATTTAAAAGCCTTGTTTTTAACAGAAATGTTTCCATTTCTTGTCGCCTGTTTTTCTGTTCATTATAGGTGATGAAATTTCACCTTTTTAAGTCAGTGGAAGTCGGAGAATTTATGTTCCACATGAAATATCGTCTTCCTTCCATTTATTTCTTCGATTTTTGTATGTTTTGGTCTCAGATAATGTTTTGCTACTGGCACTTCTGCAAGATTTATTACAAGTTCATACGACAAAAAAAAATCATGATAATAATAATTTATTTACGTGCGCACACACACACACACACCCTGCAGAGATTTAATGTCACTACGGATATCAGTCCAAAAACAAATCTTGGATTCTTCGAACTGTGGTCGGATTTTATTTTGAAAGTCTGAAAGGCCTTGTGTCACTGCTGTTGTCACGGTGATATGAGCGGCCCCCTCCCCCCCGTCTCTGCAGGTGTACCAGCTGAGCACCGGCCACTACCTGTGCAGGAACAAGTACTACGGCCGCGGCCTGTCGATCGAGGGCTTCCGCCAGGCGCTCCACCAGTACATGCACAACGGGAAGGGCCTGAGGCGGGACCTCTTCGAGCCGATCCTGAACAAGCTGCGCAGCCTGAAGGAGGTTCTGGAGCGGCAGGCGTCCTACCGCTTCTACTCGTCCTCGCTGCTCATCATCTACGAGGGAAAGGTGAGACCAACGCAGACGCTCAAATCGTTTGAATAAATGTGAACGAAATGCTGCGTTCAAACGCGGTCGTATTTACCGCGCGCGCACCAGACGAGTCCGTGCGAATGGCGCCCTCTTGTGGTATTCACGAAGTCGGGACTCTTTGCATTTTCTGCAAAACCTTCGAGGTCACGAGTTGAGACGTGTTTGCTGACGTAAATGTCAGAGGACGTGGAAATAGAAAATTTTGTCGGGCGTTAAGCTAATATGTTGTAATTTTAGTCACGTAGAGTTTTGTCCTCGTAACTAAGATAATATTCTACGTCTGAGGGAAATTGTCATCTTTTCCCTCCTTGACTTTGCATCTTCCTGCGTTACGTCAAACCCCCTCCCCCTTAGCTTGCTAAATTGTTAGCCTCTGTGGCTTCTAGACGTCATCTACGTTGCCTAGCAACAGTGTTTTTACGACTTAACAACCTGAACGCAGAGTATACGGTGCGCACGACTTCCCGCGTTGCAACCACGAACACACAACATCAATTTGAACTCAGCAAAACACACATTTGGTACGTCTCTGCCCCCTGGTGGTCAAACACGGTACTGCAGGTCCAACGACAACTTCGCCGTTCTGACGTTTTGTGTTTGACGGTGTCCGTAGGAACCTGAGGGCCCTTCAGTCCTCGGCTCCGGGCAGCACGCCGCCTGGCAGCAGAAGACCCCAGTGGCCCCCGCAGAGCCCCAGTGTGGCCCTGGTGGGCCCCACGCCGCCCCGCTCCCCGCAGCACCTTGTGTAACGGACACGAGCCAGAACCCGGAGGCGGGGCCGCCGTCCTCTCAGGGGGGACCTGGACTGATGGCTCCGCCCTCCTCCTGCCCTCGACCTCCCACACAAGCCCCGCCCACCAAGTCAGACTGCCACTCCTTCCTCCCCCGCACCCCTTCGCCTCACCCACATCCAGAATCCCCCTCCCCGGCTCCCAGTCTAATCGCCTTCCCCCCTCCTCTCGCTCCCCCGCCCCAGCAGCAGCAACCCCCCCTGGTGGACGTTCGTATGATCGACTTCGCCCACTCCACCTTCAAGGGTTTCCGCGGCGACACAGCGGTACATGACGGGCCGGACCGGGGCTACGTGTTCGGACTGGAGAGCCTGGTGGAGGTCCTGGAGAGCCTGCGGGACGACAGCCTGCCATAGTCTCTCTCTCACACACACACAAACAAACAAACAAACAAACAAACAAACACACACACACACACACACACACACACACACACACACACACAAACACACACACACGTACGTTTTTAGTTCTGTCTTTGTAAGGACCCTCCGGCTGTTTAGGTTTGTCCCACGGTGGCTAAAAACGTCCTCACTCTCCAAAAATGTCACCACACCCCGAGTCTAATCGGTCCTCACAAATACAGACACACACACACACACACACACACACACACACACACACACACACACACACACACACACACACACACACTGAGAGCTTGTTGTGAGTCAGTTCAGGTCGTACCGTCGGTGCAGGAAGGATCCCCGACGTCTCGGCTGTAAATATGGAAGCACGGTTCTCCGGGACATCGTCATGGCAACATGGGCATTCTACAGTCGAGTGGTTACTATAGCAACGGGCCAGGAGGTGGGACAGTGGAGCTAAAATGGCTGCGAAATTGAAGCTGATATGGAGAAAACCAGTGTGTCCGTGTCTCTGCACAACACACACAAATACACACACAGACACACACACACAGACATACACAGAGTTTGTACTTCTATTCTTGTGAGGACCGTCACTGACATGATGCCTTCCTGAATCTTTAATCCAACCCGGTGGCTGCTGTGCTCTGTTGTCGTGTTTTTACAGGACGTCTCCTCAGCTCGTTTCTTCTGAGGGACGTCAGACATCAACATGTTTCCACCTTCACATCAGTCAAAACACGTCATTTATACACTTTTGCATAATTACGAAGGACATAAAGAGGAAACAGCAGCTCGTCGTGAGGAAGACATCGTAGCCTGATTATGTTAACTCGTGTGAATCTGGCTTTGCGTGGCTCATCGTGTCTTCACTTCGCTGTGCAGAATGATGAGTTCGAGGAGGCTCGTTTGAGACACGCCGGCGTGTTTAATTCGGTCCAGTGTGCAGCTCCAACAGGTGTTGATGTGGAAACCTTCAGCTTCCAGCGCAGAAGGAGACATGCTGTCAGACACGCCCCCCTAAAAAAAGGTATTTTTGAAGCTTATTTTCTAATTAATGAGGGATTATTTTCAGATGGACCTCCAGAAAACTAATATGGAAAAATGAATTTAGTGAATGACATCCAGGAAATTTATTGACTTTGTATTTGATGAGAGAAGTTGAATGGGAGTCTATGGAGCCGGAGGCTTTTTGGAGCCGACCTCTAGTGGCACTCGCTGGTATTGCAGCTGAAGACACTTCTGGATCAGAACCATTTTACAGACCTGAAGCTACGAACTCTTTTATATCAGTCTGTGGTCCAGACTTTTTTTGAATCTGGAAGGATTCTTTAAAACTCAGAAAAACGCCTCTGAGCTCATTCTGCACAGCGAACATCACGGTGAAGCAACGACAGGTGAAACACGCTCTTTTAGCTTTTAAAGCTGGTCCTCACAAAGATAGAAGAACACTCTCAGTCTGTGGAGCTGTTTGACAGCACTGTGGGACGGAGCGCCCTATCGAGCAATCAGCTGAACCCCAGGGACCGCCCACTGAAGTCGGCCAACGCTCACTTCACTCCCCCACCCCCCACCACCACCTCCTCACTACCTGACCCTTCCTCCACCTCCTCCTCCTCCTCCTCACTCCTCTTTCTCTACAGAAAACCAAACCTGGACAGGTGAACGGACTCCTTCAGCGTTACCTCGAAAAAGCGCAACTCAAACACATCCAAGCGTCCGTCAAAGTAATAGACGGCGAGGACGGGACGGCGACTCTCTTCCCCCGAGAGCGGCCGACATCGAAGGCATCACGAAGACGACGTAGATAGATTTTAAAAGGCTGTTATGTCCATTTTTATGGGGATTCATTGGGGAAACATTAGTCGTCTGTATCCTGTGAAATTATTCTCTGGGTTATTGTGTGATGTCGGAAGCATTATCGTCACTTCCCCAAATTTTAAGTGGTGATACTCGGGCGTGTATGTGTATATATATATATATATATATATATATATATATTTTTTTTTTTTTTTTTTTTTTTTTTTTACTTTTGTCAACAGATCTCATGAGAAGACGTCATTTTTTTTAGCTCAATTAATTTTACTTCTCTTCGCCACAGAGATTCATCGTTCTCCATATATTATTCGAGTGCACACACACACACACACACACACACACACACACACACACACACACACACACACACACACACCGTCCTGCCGCTGTAAATCCTCACTAAAACAACAAATGTGTAGCAACCTGCTGCTAAAAGAAAAATTGTCCCTAAACAAAACAAAAAAAAGTACTGTTTACTTTAAAAGAAACTAACTAAAATTGTCCCCAGCAGAAATATCTAATAAATGCACCACATGATTGGATCAAAAAACACATTGTTGGTCTCGTCATGGGATTTGTTGACAAGAAAATAAAAGAGTAAACACCAGCCTTATTCTTTAAGCCAGGGCTGGGTGATACGGCTGAATTACAAGAGTATTTAAGAGTGATATTTTTCTGATATATATATATATTATATGTATATATATATATATATATATGTATATATATTATATGTATATATATATTATATGTATACATATATATATATATATATATATATATATATATATATTATATGTACATGATATGTATACAAGCAGTATAGATGAGATATAAATCACAATAATGGAAAATGGGGGCAATTCATGTCCACCAAACATGTTATTCTTTCAACTTTTAACTTCTTTTTTTTTTCAATTTTATTAAAAATTAATTTTAAAAAATGATGCTTTTAATTCCTGGTAATCAATTAATGTGGATGTTTTTAAATGAGCGTGTTGAATTATCACCCAGCCCTGCCTCAAAATATATAAAAACAAAAACAAAGCCCTCACATCAGCGTCTCCATTGATCTCCTCAGATTAGGCCGTGTTAGCCAATCACGTTCGTGTATTTATGCCCCCGTCATCGAGTACCTGAGGCTGTCCGTGACGCAGCTGCGCCCCCTGCTGGACAGCAACAGGAAGTTACCCCCCCCCCGCCCCCCAAGGAGCTGGAATAAGAGAGCAGATATTTTATTTTTGGTTTATCGAGGTAATAATTTATTTTTTTATCGTACCTTTGCCCATCATGTGTGTGGGTAAATGTTTTTTTTGTCTTTTACATGTCTCCCCCCCCCTCCCCCCCCTATAACTGTACAAACCATGTAAAAGAGTGAAGGCCGTCAGGGACGCGTCGTCCGGAGCACCAGCGGTTCCATCCGAGTCTTTGATTGGCGCGTGTCTGTTGTTTAGAAAAGACGTAGACACCATCTTTGTAGTCTTTGGTTTGTTTCACTTCACATGTAAAGGAGTCGGTGAAGAACTGCATGCACGTGGACCCCCCTCCTCCTCCCCCCCTCCTCCTCCTCCTCCTCCTCCCTCCCGGTTGAGTCCGTTTTCACCACCACGTCAAAACATCGTTGCAGTTGTCACAGAGTTCCTCGAGCGACCGGCGGTCCTCGGGTCCTCTCGGGAGTCCTCGTTGTGGATCGGAGCCCCGTTGATTGATCGGAGCCCCGTTGATTGATCGGACTTAATTGGGCAGCATTTTACTTCATTTTAGTTTATTATTATTTAATTTTTTTGCATCTGACATCATCCTGTTTGTTAGAACATTGAAAAGTTAAGTGAGATTAAATCTTTCCAGAAGCTTTTGGGCTCGTGTTGTACTTCCTCAAAACATTCAGGGGCCTCTTTTTATTATTATTATTATTTATTTTATTTTTTTTTACCTGACAGGTTGAAGAAGACTTCCGGGTCACATGACGACGTGTAGACGGGCATCATCCAAAAATAAATCCACTCACCGGGACGAGGGAATAGTTTCAGGATGATATAGAAAGATGTCGGTCCTGGTTGATTGGGGGGGGTCACACCTGTGGTTACCATGGTAACACCAGGTGTGGTTCAATACCACAGCAGGTCGTGCAGCCAAACAAACTCACTCTTCCACCTTTTACTTTCCTCTATTTAACACTTAATAATTTCTAATGTAATTTAATTATCTCCATGACATTATAGGATATTTAACACACCATTTTCGTTGTTATTGTTTCACAGTGAACCCACTAAAATATTTAATTATGAACACTTCTTATATTAAATGATTTCTTTCCTGCCTGGTTTTGTTGTACACGTGATGCACTCTGTTGAAATAAAAACAAAATCAAAAGGGGAAGTTGGGAGATAATGTCTTTAATCACAGATCAATAAAGCTAGATAAAACTCTCATTTGAACATAATTTTTTAGCATTTATGTTGTGTATTAGTTTTGGTTAATTGTGCTCGTCTCAGCTGGTTTTGGGGTGTTTACGGTCAATGTTGACAAAGATGGTAAACAAAAAGAAAAGTAGCATTTTGAAAGTGCGCCCTCTGCTGTTTATAAGAGAAGAAGAAGAAAGAGCTTACAGCCCCTGGTGGTCCCAGGTCGGTCTCCCATCCTGGTACTGACCCGGTCCGACCTGCTTCCGGTCCAGAGCTCCATGGCGGAGAGCAGGAATCCGGTTTAAACAGGAAACAGGGCAGGTCGCTGACACGATCTCCATTTGTATTCCTGCTGCACTAATTTTGAACAGCTTTGTACTTAAATTCGCGTTTGTGCGTCCAACGGATCGAGCACGGGTTGCTGTGGTAACGACGGTGACGCAGCTTTCCAACACGGAAGCAGCTGGCAGAAACCTTAAAAACCAGGTGATTGATTGACACCAGGTGATTGATTGACACCAGGTGATTGACACCAGGTGATTGATTGACACCAGGTGATTGATTGACACCAGGTGATTGACACCAGGTGATTGATTGGCACCAGGTGATTGATTGACACCAGGTGATTGATTGACACCAGGTGATTGGCACCAGGTGATTGATTGGCACCAGGTGATTGATTGACACCAGGTGATTGATTGGCACCAGGTGTGCGAACGGGGAAGCTCACTGGAAAGAGCTGGAAGAGGCCATTTTGTTTAGGAAGGTTCCTGACCCGGAAGTAAATAAGTGGAAATAATTCATCTGGACCAAGACCGAACATCTGGAGGAAGACAGGAACATCTGGACGAAGCTTTTTGACCACCTCAGAGACCTCCCAGGGATATCTATTAAATGTATTAAAATATTAATAAATATAAAAATATACAGTCTGTTCCTTCTATCAGGATCATTTTTAAAACATGACGGGGTTTTTCACATCTTTTTTAACACAACTAACTACACAGCAACTCTTCGACAGCGTCATTATCTAAACTAGTTTGAAGCAGAGACTTTGCACAATTTCAGTCAGGCATTTTTAAGACATCGATTGTGGGTCCTGAGACGAGACATTGCCGCGGTGCATCTTGGGTCCTTCCTTTCCATCCCAGACTCGCTTCTGCAATCATGGGTAGGTCTCCAACTTCAAGCCCAAATACTCATTAAAACGGTCAGAATCAGACATGTTTCATACCGGGTGTGTACATAAACGTCTTACAAGCCGTTTAGGAGGCGTTTTATCGGTAAAAGTCCAAAATAAATGAAAAAAAAACCGAGTTTTTTTTTTTGGATCGTCCGCAACGTGGAGCGGCCATAACCCGTGTGAGCGGCGTGTCGGCCGAGCACAGCGGACGGTTTCTGTCCCACTTAAAACCTGCTTCTGTCCGGTCGTACTGCTTCATTTCAGCAGCCGAATTCCTAAACTGCTTTTAAAGTTCAACTACGTGTCGGTCCATGTCGGGTTTCTGTGCGTCAGAAGTCTCCGTTGTCCGAGGAGATCTCGGCTTCTCGTCTCGTCGCATGTTTGCGTGAAGTTTCGCTGTAAAACACGTTCAGGTTCATTTAAACTGGAAACCAGCTCGTTCCTGTTGTTGTTTATTGTCTCCGAGCTGGTGAAGTTATTAGTGAGTACATTTCGGTAGTTCTACTTGAGTACTTCCGTTTCAGTGACCTCTAACATTATAGTTTCTGTCCAGTAAAAAAACGTGTCTAAATCTGGTGATTGAGAAAGCTGTGAGGATTACATATTTATTTCTTCGTTAAATTCTCTTGTGTTAAGCTGAATTTATTTAAAAATCCTCTTATATTCACTTTAAAAATGAATTTTTTTTTTTTTTTTTTTTTTTGTTTTTTTTGTGCTTTTAAACCTATTTTTCTTTTAAACCTGTTTTTCTTTTAAACGTGTTTCTTACAGAGCAGGAACTTTAGTAAAGATCCAGTATATTTCTGAGCCGTTTGTATCGCAGCTAAAGAAGTCAAACAACCTAAATTTATTGATCTGAAGCGTCATTGTGGGTTCTTCTTCTTTCTTTTTTTTTGAGTCAGTAATGCTTTGTTCAATTCCACATGAAAGAGCTTTTATTTATGAACTTGTATTTTCCTGATGTCTCTTCTCTTTCAGGAAAGTGTCGTGGTCTGCGTACTGCCAGGAAGCTCCGCAATCACCGCCGTGAGCAGAAATGGCACGATAAACAGTACAAGAAGGCCCATCTGGGCACCGCCCTGAAGGCCAACCCCTTCGGAGGCGCTTCTCACGCCAAAGGGATCGTCCTGGAGAAAGTGTGAGTACCGCCGACGTGACGAGACCATAAACAAAAGCCTTCGAACTTCTGATTCCCTTTTGGATCTGTTGAAAGCTTCTTAAATTGGGATCTTGGCTCCAGAAATGTCCGCGGCGGCGGCGTCTGTGCGAAAGAGCATTGCAGATAAAATAGACGAAGTTGTGTTCACCCTCCCGCTACTGATAAATGTTTAATTCCCAAAGTCCCGATCGCTTTACAACGTACCGCATTTCCAAAAAACCAGCAGAACTGATGCCTCTTCGTTTCTGTGTACGATAACGTCTTCTTAGCGAATCCGCTTCTTAAATCCCAGTTGACCTTCACAACATTTGTTTTCTACGAGTTCAGATGTCACCTGATTCCAAACAATCTCCTATAAAAAGATATGTGCTGACAACATTTTACGGACAAGCATAATCACTTATTTAGACCATTTCTTTCTGGATATAAAGTCTTAAATATTAAAACGGATCTCATAAGTATTATTTTGAATGTTTTTTCCCCGACAACGACCGAGACAGACGTTTAAAACTGCGGTTCAAAGGGTTCAACTCGTCTTCGGAGCCGACGCGTCGGTATCTGTCGGACCGGTACCGATCCAAACGCTACAACCTGCAGCTCGGCGGCTCTTTCACGAATCCAGTCCCGTGAAACTGATGAACGTTGTATGTTTTTGTTTTCTCTCCCCTCTGCAGTGGTGTGGAGGCTAAGCAGCCCAACTCTGCCATCAGGAAATGTGTGAGAGTTCAGCTCATCAAGAACGGCAAGAAGATCACCGCCTTCGTCCCCAACGACGGTTGCCTCAACTTCATCGAGGTAAACGACGGCGAAGCGTTTCGTCAGAGTTTTTTCTCCTAAATGTGTTTTTATAGATTTAATTGGCTGAAAACCAGCCTGCACCTGAAAATCCGACTTTTAATTTGGTCTTTTTCCTCTTAAAAGCACCTTGAATGCATCATTGTGACATTTGACCCAGACGTTTGTCTCCGTGTGTCGTCCTCTCCTCTGACATCTTCTCCCTCCGCCTCCCCGCAGGAGAACGACGAGGTTCTGGTGGCCGGTTTCGGACGTAAAGGTCACGCCGTGGGCGACATTCCCGGTGTCCGTTTCAAGGTGGTGAAAGTGGCCAACGTGTCTCTGCTGGCGCTCTACAAAGGCAAGAAGGAGCGACCCAGGTCATAAACGGCCGAGGCGGGAAATACAATAAACGCTTTTTCAATTACAAATCTGATTGTTTTTGTGTTCTTATTTTAATCATTCTCTGATTAAACTCCGCTTTCTCTTCGTTAAGGACACCACGTTTATTGCTGTTGCCTAGCAATGTTTTTTTTTACGACTTAAACCACTTGAGCACCAAGCATGCACACGACTTCCCATGTTGTGACCACCAACGCAGCATTATTACACAAGTTTATGTCTTTGGTGAAACATCTAAGACGACGTGTATTTAATTCTCCAAATGTTATTAATTTGGAGAATTTTCTTTTTAACCTTTTCCACCCTGGCTGTCGGGTCACGGCACCACAGCACCGATACCGGGCTGTTTTCTGTTATTAATACGCAACTCAAACTGAAGCTTCGCTCTCCGAAGCTCTAAAATTTTGTTGTGCTTCATTTCTGTCGCGTCTAACTCGGATCAAGAGACAGTTCAGATGTTTTTAGATGAAAACACCAGAGACAAAAAGACCTTGAGACAACACAGCCAGTTTAAACATTTATTTATCTGTACAGCAGAAATAAAACTGGGAGGAATTATAACGGAACAAATTCTAGGAATTAAATATTTAATGCCGTCGTGTGTGACACTTCCTCCGGTGACTTGTTTTACAAACTGGTATCAGGTGATTATTTGAGAGTCAGCAGGTCATTAATTATCCATGTCGTGGTGTCGGGTTGTCGGATACTTAACCTCACAGCCGGGTGGAGGAACAGGAAGCAGAGGATGTCTGGATTCATCCTCCAAACTATCATCACTGCTGTCTGATGTGGTTTTTTATGGAATCAAAGAATTCAAGCACAAATTACTTCGTTAGCTGCTCCAAACTTTAAATTAAAACTTGCAGTGTCTTTGACAGCTGAGCTTTTTCAGTGGAACACCCCGTTCTTGGCGTAGAAGGTGTTCTTCACCACCGACGACCTGGCGCAGGACGGCGTTCGGTAGTCCAACGTGTAGTCACCTGTGGAGGCAGGAACACCTTTAATCTGAGAAGAGAAGAAACTCACTGGAGCAGAAAGATTGATGGGCGCTTTTTAAGAATGTGAGTCTGCAGCGACGGTGAATCCAAACATGTTTTTGCTTAATCGTGGACGTTATTCAATCACTGGGCTGAAATTGGTTCTTAAAATCAATGAATCAAATGTTTGGAGTGACGCTGAGTAAACCTGTCCATCCCAGTTGCAATGACTTGCTGGCTTGTTTAACCAAATGTCGCTGTAGAATGTGTAATACACCTGCCTGTCCACTAGCAGGCAGCGTATCGCTGTGACCTCCTGAGACGTGTCTTTAGTACAACAAAAAAACCATGTCGAAGCCATAGACTTCATATGAAAATAGCCTTATTTTGCAGGTTTTGAAACAATTAAGGTGAGGCGGGAGAGCTGTGATGTGTAATACCACTGAGGGCCACTAGGGCTCGACTCCTGAAAGCCTCCAGAGAATTTTTTTTTTTAAATGTATAACTAGCTTTAATAAAAGATACTGAGACGCTATAAAGGAGTCAGGAGTGAAGCAGACGGTGCATCCGTCTCACCCAGCCTCCAGCCGTACTCCCAGGACGACAGCAGAGGGAAGTCGAACCTCTCCTCGGGTCTGATGCGGCCTCGTCTCTGCAGGTACAGACTCCTGCCTTTCCCCTGCAGAGGAGGTTTTAATTATCTTCAAGGTTGTGCTGGAATTAAAATAGACTTTGCAGAATGAGCCGGTGAGCAGTGAACCGGCTGCACAGTGAAAAACAACCGAGCCGGACATTTTAAATTAGATTAGTGTCTCGTGTGATTTGTACATGCTGAGAGGAGTCCTGATACAGAGACTGTCTGGTCTGGGGAGAAACCGGCCTCATCAAGGGAGGCGCACCGGGCCTCTGCTCCTCGTCCACGGGGGGCACAGGAGGAGGAGGAGGAGGAGGAGGAGGAGGTCACCCTGCCTCTCAGGTGTCCTGGTAACTAGAAACTTGACGGCTCTGCTGGGTGAAGCACAAACACCACATTAGTGTGTATTATCAACAGTTTGCCCGATTCAAGTACAACATTTTTACAAATATCTTTATATATGATGTTAAAGATGAATTCTTTGAGTTGAGTTTCTGTTATAAAACTAATGATTATTACCAGCACAGACACAACTAAACCAAACTAAACTAAACTAAACTAAACTAAACTAAACTAAACTAAACTAAACTAAATCAAACCAAACTAAACTAAACCAAACCAAACTAAACTAAACTAAACTATATAGTGTCGACATCATGACTTTAATCTTAAAATGGTATTTCAACTTCACCCCTCGACATTTCAACTTTATTCTCAAGATTTCAACTTTATTCTTGACTTTATTGACTTCATTTTAACATTTTGACTTCATTTTCAACATTTGACTTCATTCTCGATATTTTGACATCGTTCTTTACAACTTTACCTCATTTTAACATTTTGACTTTATTTTCATTATTTTGACTTTATTCCCAAAATGTAAAATATCCTTTAATCCTTAAAATGGCCCTTTAATCCTTAAAATGGCCCTAATACTCCACCGTACGATGATAATCTCACAAAACGCGATTTTATGTAAACAGGCTGATTGGTCAGAGCTTGGAGGGGGCGTGGCCGCTCGCCTTCATGCGCATGCGTACTGTACCGGGCGTTAACGGGCATCTCGCCTCAGCAGGTGTTGACCTCCATCTCAGGTTGTCAATCATGTTCACAACTTCGAGACAGGACGACGCGGATTTTGTTTAAAACACGGAGACAGTGAATTGCGGGAACAGTGAGTGGTCAGGTGCGTTTTTATTTCTTCTTTTTCCTGATTTCCAAGTTTAAAGTCGGTAATAACGTTAAGTTGATCTTATCTTAGCTTGCTAAGGAGCCTATCTTGGTGTAAAGAGTCTTTTCCGCTTGCCAAACAGTCGCAGGGCAGATTTCTGCTCTGCGGCTTTGTGACTGAACAGTTTGAGAGTGATATATATCATCTTTATTTGAGCGAGAGTGATTTATCTGTTAAAAGTCCAACGGGCAGAAGAGCGGGAAAAATAAAAACACCCGCTTTCGCGCGTGAACGACATCTGTTCGTACGCGCATGCGCGAAATAAAGCGCCATCTCTCCAGCAGCTGTGAGGGCGACCAGTTTAATCAATACACCATCAGCCACAAAAAACTACTAACGGTGAGGCATTAAAGGCAAACAAGGAGTGTAACGTCCAGTTGTTGTTCACAGACATGTTGATTGATGTTAACGGTCAGTTTGGAGGTTGGAGTCTGTTATTTTTGAGTGTTCCTAATATTTTGGCCGCCCAATTCATTTTGGTGGGGAGGGAGGAGGACAACATATAAAGTCGATGGCACTATTAATAGGCTTACATAAGGTTAAAACAAGGCAGGTTTAGTTACAACTCTGGACTAATGGAAGATGGAAAGTAAAGGATTGATATTTCTGATTGATTAAATACTGAATTTAAAATGTTGATGGGCCTGTCGTACTGGGAAACAACAGATGAACATGTCATTAAATACCAGCCCAGAAGAAGTTAGACAAGCTCCAGTATAGATATTATTTAAAAAAAAAAATGGAAATGGAAATCTGTGAGAGCCAGTTTAAATGGTTGGGAGGGTTGACGTGGGTCAGGGGTCAGAGAGGTCAGACAGGGTCGCGAGTGGAGCAGCTCACCGAGGCTTAGCGGGCAGCGGTGCTGGCTCGGTGCTGGTGTTCCCGGGACTGTCGCAGGTCGGGTAGAGATTGGCGTAGCGGCTGTTCCAGGCCAGACGGGTCAACATCTCCTTCCGGACCTGCTCCCGGTAGCAGTTCTGGTTCTGGGTGGTCAGCAGGCCTCGCATTTTCTTGCCACGTAAAGTCTCAAGTTAGCAGCTCAACGTTTACCACTGAACAGTTGTTCTGTCAACTAAATCTTTCGCTTGAGTTTTGTTTGATTGTTTTTCTTTCTCGGCGGCAGGTGAAGTTGTGCCAGAAACCTTGTACCCATGTTACAATGGTACCAGTTCTGGTTCTCCTCCAAAACAACCGCCTTCTGCATTGAGTTTGAGAACGTACACGTGTTTTCACCGCCGCTCTAAAATACTTCACGAGTTTCTTTCCATACATTTTTAAAGGAAAACCACAAGGGTTGAATATTTTCTGAAGCGTCTGCAATACAAACTGATGTTCAAAGATAAACATCTAAGACAGATGAATCTTGGTTATGAACGAGATGTGTGTCATCAGTTATGCTGAAAATTAAATTAAATTAGTAAAATCCAAGATATCTGAATTTACCTTTTGTAGTTGCTGAAGCAGAGCGCTGCACCACCAACCTCTCGCTGTGGGAATGAGCAGTGGGTCAGACAACACTGTAACACAGGGAAACACCAGACACATGGGCGTAACCACGGCACTATTGGGGGGGGGGGGGGGTGTTCCCCCCAATACTGAGAAAGGAACAATCTGCCCACCCACCCCCATCCCCCCCACCCAGCCTCCCCACCCCTCCCAACATAGAGTAGAAAAGATGTTAAATATATTTTCCAAACCAGAGCCAGAACCAAAGTTGTGTTTTTTTGTGACATTTGTTTTGACATTTCGGACCACATGTTATTATAGTATGACATCTCTGTAATTGGAAACTCAGTGTGACTGTAATGTAGAAGTCACGTGACTTGTGCTGGAGCTTCTATTTAGAGCCCGTTTGTCGGTGGTATCCTCGTTTACGGCCATACCACTCTGAACACGCCCGATCTCGTCTGATCTCGGAAGCTAAGCAGGGTCGGGCCTGGTTAGTACTTGGATGGGAGACCGCCTGGGAATACCAGGTGCTGTAAGCTTTTGCTCCCCTTCTCTCTTTTACAACCAGCAGAGGGCGCAGTTGTGCCTCTTTGCATCGTCCCACATCGGATGTGCTGGTGTCTCTGCATGTACAGATGTCACTGCTGGAGTTTTATACTTCTGTATTTCTGATTGATTTAATTATGGTTTATGACCAACATTTTTTGTCATTTGGTACAAATAGGATAAAATAATAAAAAAAAATTTACCTCCAATTTAAAGTTTTAGCGCATTCTTTCTCGGCTGAGACATTTTCTCTCGTCTCAAGTGACTCACACACAAAACATTTTATTTCCGTGTTTGAATTTTTTTTAATTCAGCCCACTACCTCCCTACACTTTTGTTTTATTGAGAAATCTGCAGCACAATGTGTACGGACAAAATAATCCACATTAGCTGCTGGAGGGGCCAGATTTGGTCCACGGGCCGCTATTTTCCTACCAGTGATGTAACGTCGAAATGAAATCACTCTGAACAGATACCTAAGCCCTGTTACATTTTCTATATTTATCTATTCTTTAATTCTATAATGCATGTATTAAAAAAGGCTTTTGATGAATCAATGTCTACAAAATTGTAGCCGCGTATTTGAGTCTTTTCAAGAGGACTGAAGTCCAGACATTACCTTTAATCTGACGATATTAAATGTATTTTGACTGCAGTGACCTGAACAATGACAATGTGGGAACAACAGTGTGTGTGTCTCCGGTGGGCGGGGCCCCCTCCTCCCGTCCGTCCCTCCCTCCTCCGTCCTGATTGGCCGATCCCTCAGTCGGTCAGGGGGGTTTAAAGACGGTGGGCTGATTAAAGTGGATTATGAGGGGCAGCGAGGGAGAAAGAGTGTGCTGGCATCACACTCCCGTCACTGCGGCGATGGCTTCACCGTGGAAACGCTGCTGCATCCTCCTCCTCCTCCTCCTCCTCCATCTGCAGTCGCCTGCCTGCCTCCACCGACGACCTGCTGACGGGTAGGTGGAGAGACAGAAGCAGGCAGAGGTGTAGTTTTACCTTCATGACTGCTGTCCTGACTCTTTTAATCTTTGACTCTTGACTCCAACATCACTGAGGTGTTTCATCACGTGTTTTAAAGCTGCATGAAATGTGTATATTTATTTGGCTTTTCACCTTTGAGTCCTTGCGGCTACCGTGTTGTCAAACCAGACGTCTACCTCCACATCCAGCTGACAGAGCGTGACCATCATCTGAGGTGTGTTTGGATCCACCTCATTAATCCAAGCCGTCTCCGTTTAGCTTCACCAAAGCCTGAGAAAAAGCTGCTCGCTGATGCTGAACGGGACCGTTAGCGCGCCGCAAAACCCAAACTAGGACCTGAAAGAGGCTAAAAATCTCTGCAGTGCTGCAGAGGTGGTTTCAATTCTCTGAGGACAAACCAGAGCCAACAGGGAGACTGAATACTGGACTCCAACCTGTACGGCATACGAATGTTTTAGCAATTTAGCATTTACCCATTCTTGAAATACAATTTTGTGCATGTCCTTAACTGATTTTGTGATTTGCAGCAAAAACAAAACAGCTGCTATTATTTTTTCAGATGTCACTAACAAGATCAAATAAAATGTTTTGTTTTATTTGCACTGCATTAAATATTAAATTAAACAAAAAGAGATCAAAAAAAAGGTGCCGCAACGTGTTACTAATATTTGCACAATGCTAGCTGCTCTTACTTACTGTGACCAGCAGGTGTCACTAGTGAGGTGGTTAAATAGAAGGTTAGATTAATGACTTGCTGAAGAGAGTACTTCATGTCAGGAGGTGGAAAATCGGCGCGTGGAGGTCGGGGTGGTGGAGGGGTGTGTAGCGCGTCTGGTTTTCTGTCTTGTCGAAGACCTGAAGTTAATATTCCCGTCTTTAACAATCATCTTGCTTCTGCTATTATATACGAAGCCTTTTAACCATTAATTTGCCACAGCTACAATCTTTTCCTAAACTTAATGGTTCAATCTTGCTTCTTTGAAATTTTTAAAAATTTCAATAAATTAAAAAAAAAAAATGTGGGACGCGTTACCGATGCTTTTATTACATCTCCCTGTATTCTCGTCTAAACCGATAAAACCTGCAAACAGACGACTTAAAAAAAACATGTTTAAAAAGTTGCTTTTTGCAGAGGATTTTACTGAGACTAGTTGAATGGGAGTCTATGGAGCTTTTTGGAGCTGACCTCTAGTGGCACTCGGTGGTATTGCAGCTTTAAGGCACTTTCTGCATCGGCCTAATTTCTCAGACCTATGACCAGATTATGATTCATACCAGTCATCAACTCTCCGTCACTCCGTGTCAGATTGGATCCTGTTTCTTGTTCCTGTAATCCTGATGGTTCATGTTGGTCGTTACCTGAACCTCCAGCCAGTAATCCCATTATAAAACAAAGCACCTGTCACACGGCTTTGTCCGCATTTTGGATCCGCCTGCCTGCTTTCCTGACGCAAAATCCACCTTTTTAGATTTGATTTGATCAACACTTTTTGTGGCCCCTGATTACATCTCCAGCATGCTAATAAGTCTTCACGAGGCTGAATGCAGCCTGAGATCCTTTGGTGTGTTAGTAATTCCTGGTCAAAGTTAAAACCAGCGGTCACTGAACCTTTGGAGTCCCAATTCCTGCTAAATCAGATTCTCTTGAACACATTTAGTTTATCTGGCGACGGAGGCGACGCGAACACGACTCCGGCAGGACGTTTAGTTTTTTTACAGTGTGCAGCTGCTACCGATGGAGAAGCTGTAAAATCTCTCCTTTTGGCCGACAGCCATCCCATCCTTCACGACCTGCGTGTGTGTGTGTGTGTGTGTGTGTGTGTGTGTGTGTGTGTGTGTGTGTGTGTGTGCGCTAATGATTGTATGATTATGTCATCGGTGCAATCCTACAATCCACAATCCAGCGCTCTGACCCTGCACACAAGAGCAGCTCGACCTTTCCTGTGTGTGGGTTGAGGGGATTGAATGAAGCCGGGAGGATTTGACAGCTCTATTGTCTGGTTTACTGAACAATGTTCACTTATACATTCAGGAAAATATGAAGCACATATATTCATATCTAGACGTATATGTGTGTATATATATATATATATATATATATATATATATACATAACACAGCGCTTGGCTCATTTAGATTAGATTATCCATAGTTGGACGACACTGGCAGATTACTTAGAGTAGATAAGTGTTGCCTGTTAACAACAAACATATTTTAACCCTCCTGTTGTCCTCGGGTCAAAATGACTCGCAGCTGTATTCAACCGAGTTCTATATTTTTTCATATTTTTTGGGATCATTGGTGACGAGGAGGCTGCGAGGGTTTCTTTAAAGAATGATGACCAATGATCCCAAAAGATATAAAAATATAGAAATAAAATAGAACTTGGCTGAACACAGCATTTTGACCCGAGGACAGCGGGAGGGTTAACCCTCTTTTACTTAAAAAAAGACTTAAAGCTTCCAAACATTTTGTACGCTGGATTTCCGACCGGATAAAACAGCGTGAGCCCCGACAGACGACTCTCATTACGACGTAAGGAACTATTGCGGCTGTGATTTTGGCGTCTTAAAAAGGATTCAGGCTGTTTGAATTCAGAGACTTTGTGTTTTTAGACAGTCGTACAGTTTGGAGCCAGAACAGGCTGATGCCATTTAAAATAGGTGGAGGTTGTTAAGGGGTTAAAAACGGGGTGGAAGAAGTACAACCCATAATGCTCCAAATGTTTCTAAAGTAAACAAGTAAGAGTATGTTTGTGATACCGATGCCGAAAGGTTGTCTGACATTTTGATGTCAACTTAGCTAATAAACAATGCAGGCTCCAGGTTAACCTTTAACATGTGAAACAAATACACCTATTTTGAGTTGCTACTTTCCAAAGTCCCGGTTGATGGTCTGTTTTTCCCAGTAGGTCGTTCACAGGCACCAATGTCGACAATTTAATCACAACGCGACGATTTGATTGATATCTCATGTTTACTGCCCTGTCAATCAAATCCGACCCAGACGATTTGTGTCCAACAGATTAACTCAGTTTTAAACTAATAATTTCTGATTTTTCTCTTAAAATTTCAGGGAAAAACAGGTCATGTGTTGAAGCTTTAACCTCGTCGCTCTTTGATCCGCACATGCTCGGGACTCTTTACATAAAACCTGCATGTATTTATAAAAAAACATCAATCAGAGCTGCTGTTTGGTTTTAAGCTGGATTCTAAATCTTGGTCCGTTTTATTTTTCTAATACAAGACTGTGTCTGTAATGCGGGTCAGAGTGGGACATCCGAGCAACAGAACATCACCGTGCCAGACTGATCACTGCCTGTTACCTTTAACACTAATCCATCGGGTCAGAGGTCGGGTCACTAGACTACACAGATGCATTCTGGGTACTTGAAACCTCGCAGGTTCATCCCCTGTCGTTCTCTTCTGTTTTTAATCCTAATATATATTAGTTGAGGATCATTCAGTTTATGTCCCATTATATATTCACCATTACTTTATTGCTGTCTGGTTATTTATAAGTGAAGATTTATTTTGTCTCGGTTGCTTTAACATTTAAAGTAACATTGAACTTTTATTAAATATTTCTTTGGTATCAGTTACTGGTCAGTAAATTAAAATCTTTTGCTGCTCTGCAAAAAGAAAACAACAAGTTGCACCGTATTTCACTTTATTTCGTTATTTGCTTTTCTCTTGACATTTTAGAAGTGACAGCTGCTATATTAATACCCCAAGTTTATTTTTCTCCATTAAAAGACAAATGTTTTTTGTTTTGGCTATATTTTTTCAAAATGAAGTGAAAATAAGTCAGAAATAAATTATAATTATTATTTTTTTTTTTTTTTTTTTTAAACTTAATACTAGTATTTCAGATAATTGATTGATTTTATTTATTCATTTTCCTAGTCTGTTTTCTGGATCACTTTTACCTTCCAGGGGAGGACAAAATATCTTCTTGAAATTCAACATATATATATTTTTAATCAGCTCTATTTAGCTTATTAAACTCTATAAAGCAGATTTCAGAGAAAGACATATTCATAGTTATCAAGAATTAAAATTTGTAAGGACATGACATTGATGAACATCAGTACTGACTCTCCTTTCTCTGATTGACAGGGCTGCTGTCTCTGCAGTTTATGGTAAGATCCATCATCCATCCCGACTGGCTTGATTTTAAATTCTTACCTTGAACCCCAAATCAACACAGAAATACTCCTCAGTCACAAAGAGGAACAAAGCTGAGATAGTAAAGTCACCGTTTTGAGTGATGTTTATTACCCTGAAGGTTATAAAGTAGATCTGTTTATTTTACGAGACAAGAAAATGAATCCTGTTTTCTGTCCAGATGGAGGAAACGAAAGGATGAAGACGGAGGAGCGTTTGACGGAGAAACATTTCAGACAACTGCCGGTAAACGCTGAGCGAAAAGATAAATCATTTTTATATTCAAGTATAATGTTACTGATTTCATTCAAACCACCACGAGTACAGTTTATGATGTCGGCTGCAGTTTGCAGCTGGATCTGAACTAGTTTTTGTTCCTGACTAAATGGATGCTGATGGAATCTGTCAGAGAAACACTTTTCCTTTAGAAAATTGCTGACAGAGAAGAAGAACATTTTTGTCCCTCACTTTGTCCTTTTCCGTCCTCCAGTCTCCAGACGTCTCACAGCGGAAGTTACTCCAGACACCAGAAGCTGCACTTCCTTTCACTCCTTTCCAGGTGGCGTAGTCTCCACATTATTAACGTTTACTGTAACACAACAAATCACAAGAATTGTAAAGTTTGAATATTTATTTATATTTTATCACAAATAGCTCATTGTTTCATATTTGATAACCTCTGTTTGATTATTAGTAATTGCTTTGTGTATAGTACTGTATGGTTTTCCAACAATAAGTGTTTTGTAGTCTGTAGCTATTACAGTAATATACTATACGTACGAATGCAAAACTATCTCACACTCTCTATTTGCCTATTTTATATTTGGGACTTTGAAAAGTAGATTTTTTAAATTTATTTTTAAGAAACCTGGTGTGAGAAAGGAAAGTCAGAACAACACTTAGAATTATCTACTAATACTGTTGTCTCCGCCCACCAGGTGTAGCCCAATAATACTGTTGTCTCCGCCCACCAGGTGCTGTCCAATAATACTGTTGTCTCCGCCCACCAGGTGCTGTCCAATAATACTGTTGTCTCCGCCCACTAGGTGCTGTCCAATAATACTGTTGTCTCCGCCCACCAGGTGTAGCCCAATAATACTGTTGTCTCCGCCCACCAGGTGCTGTCCAATAATACTGTTGTCTCCGCCCACCAGGTGCAGCCCAATAATACTGTTGTCTCCGCCCACCAGGTGCTGTCCAATAATACTGTTGTCTCCGCCCACCAGGTGTAGCCCAATAATACTGTTGTCTCCGCCCACCAGGTGCTGTCCAATAATACTGTTGTCTCCGCCCACCAGGTGCAGCCCAATAATACTGTTGTCTCTGCCCACCAGGTGCAGCCCAATAATACTGTTGTCTCCGCCCACCAGGTGCAGTCCAATAATACTGTTGTCTCCGCCCACCAGGTGCAGCCCAATAATACTGTTGTCTCTGCCCACCAGGTGCAGCCCAATAATACTGTTGTCTCCGCCCACCAGGTGCAGTCCAATAATACTGTTGTCTCCGCCCACCAGGTGCTGTCCAATAATACTGTTGTCTCCGCCCACCAGGTGCAGCCCAATAATACTGTTGTCTCCGCCCACCAGGTGTAGCCCAATAATACTGTTGTCTCCGCCCACCAGGTGATGTCCAATAATACAGCAGCTCCGTCCAATAATACTGTTGTCTCCGCCCACCAGGTGCTGTCCAATAATACTGTTGTCTCCGCCCACCAGGTGTAGCCCAATAATACTGTTGTCTCCGCCCACCAGGTGCAGTCCAATAATACTGTTGTCTCCGCCCACCAGGTGCAGCCCAATAATACTGTTGTCTCCGCCCACCAGGTGCAGCCCAATAATACTGTTGTCTCCGCCCACCAGGTGTAGCCCAATAATACTGTTGTCTCCGCCCACCAGGTGATGTCCAATAATACAGCAGCTCCCGTCCTCCGGGTGTTTTCCAACGGGGAGCCGTGCATCTTGCTTCAGGCCCGGAAACTCGCTCTCCGCTTCGCGAAGCAGAAACAGCTGGACCTGACGGAGCGGGTGTTTTCCCCTCAGAACCCGGTCGACACCAGTCAGTCCGTCTGCCGCCAGGACAGTGCCACGTACGTCCACCTGTCTGTTGACATACCTGTCTGTCTGATGTACACACACTTTATGTTACAGGTTTCCAACACGGCTCCTGTGTGGCAGACAGATACGTTTCTAACCTGATCGAATGTTTATTTTCGACAGCAAAATTTGTCAAAACAACACAGAAGACTTGTAAAGTACTTAGAAATGCATTGTGATGCTACAACAGTCATTAAATAACCTGTTTTGTACAAGCGGAGACTCCCCCTTGTGTCACAGTGGAGTAACTGCACCTTCAGAGTTACAAGTTAAAAATCACTGTAACAATGCAGTAAAATCGGTCCTGTTTCACTCATAATTACAAAAATAACGTAACTACTGTGACCTCACACTTGTAGGCGTCACAATTACAGTCCAACACAGAAATAAACGAGGTGTGATTTGTGGGTAACTTTCAGATAGACCCTCTATCTGTTTGTTTTCTGCAGGCTGGTGATGAAGTTTGGTGACATGGAGAATTTAAAGGACCTGTCCATCAGGTGAGTCACCACCTGTCTGCCAATCACACACTCGCATGCAATTTATAGTCCCGCTGTCCATCAGTCGCTGGCTTTAACGTAGTCTACGATGCTTAAATATTGAGCAACAGTTTGGACCGACGGTCTCCTCTCGGCCCGTCTCCTGTCAGTATGCAGCTCTCCAACACGTTTTACGAGTCTTCGGGTCAGTGGTGGTTCTCGATGGACAACGTCTCCCTGCTCTACAACGCCTCCCAGGAGGCCGTGTTCAACGCCAGCGAGGTGTACGCTCCGGCGACGTTCTCCTACCGCTGCCTCCGCGTGAGCAGCCTGAAGCGCTACAACGCCCTGCTGCTGCCCGTCACCGACCGGGCCCACCGCTGGACCGTCACCTTCACCGACTTCCAGGTACCAGTCGGTCGAACCGGCGGACTCACCGACCGATAAACGTGTCATTTCCTCCGTCCACGTCCTGATGTGAAGTATTCTGTCAGCCTCCAGACACAAAGTGGGACTATAGAATATAGATAATATACAAATATATTCCATATTATGTTATTTATATCCACAGGCAGATTTTTTTAAACCAAATTTGATCACATTTATGGCTAAAATAAATGCAAAATACTGATATTAATTCATTTATTTGTAAAGATATTTTACATTTGCATTTGTGGACATTAGAAATCACTGACGGTATCTTCTCCCTCCTCAGATTCAGGCCTTCAACGTCACCGCAGGGAAGTTTTCCCCGGCCAGCGACTGCACCACCTTCATGACGCCGGCCATCCTGATGGGCCTCATCATGTCGCTCATCCTGCTGCTGGTCCTGGCCTACGCCCTGCACATGGTCGTCCACCTGAAACGCATCGAGAACGACGATGAGCACAAGGCCGACTACTTCTCACACAACCCCGAACCGCTGGAAGACTGCTTTGTGGAAAACACCATGGAGAAAGACGTCATGTAGGGGGAGGGGGGGGCCGGGGAGATCATTAGAGACTGTTCACCCATCAGAAAGAAAACAGCTGATTTAATAACTGGCCCACAAATCTCATTTTTCTAAACAAGATATTTCTAGTGTTTTGCAATTTGCCTATTAGGGAATTTCAGTGTCTGTCTTTATAATAAATTTATTAAAAATACAAATAAAAAAAGAATAGTGTTTGGTGTGTGCTGGTCCCCTTCACATCAGTAGTCTTTGATAATTCGACCCGAAGTCAATTTATTGTCACAGAAAATACTGCAGACTCATCGCTTGCGATGCTACCTGTTAGCCACTCAGGCTAGTAGACACATAAAAAGAAAGAAAACGGAATTAAACATTCAGTGAAATGATCTAAACATTGTTGTGAAACAATCACAGACTACCACTGAGGCATCTGAAAAACAAGTATCAAAACAAACACTTTCCACAGACAGAGATCATGAAACTGAACACTGGGTTTCAGCGCATGAACATAGCGGTGTAGTTCCCATTCTGTCCTGGGGGGGGCGGTCTACTGCCGGCAGCAGAATTCAACCCCCAGGATTCAGACAGAAGAAGAAGCAGCAGCTCCTGCTCACATGAGGAAAGTGTTACAGCGAGCTAACTAAGGATTTGTGACGATAACAAAAGGTATTTATGTCAGCGGGTTTTATTTCTGAATCTTCTGCGTTGTTTAGATTTAAAACGCGCAGCTGGAGGTTGAATTCAACTCGCCATTTTAACGGGTTTCTGTTCCGGTTAGCAACTGGCTGATTAGCATCAGGCTAACCGTTGTCGCTGCCAGGCAGTCCCACCGGGTCACGTGGGGGGCGGGGCGACGCCACCAGCCGCTGACCTTTGACCTCACCTGTTCGCTTTAATCCCCCTTCAGACCCGCTGCTTTTTGGAGCTTCATGTTGAACCACCTCTCCGCTGCTCTCGCGCTGTTATCCCGCCGCCTGCCCTCCTCCTCCTCCTCCTCCTGCCGAAGGGGGACTCTGACCGGAGCCCGCCGCCTCCTCGGTAGGATGGAGGCGGCCGTGGTGAGGTGCCTCCCCGGGGAGCCCAAGCTCACCATCTCCTTCTGCGTGGACGGCAGCCACAAGCACATGCTGCGGGAGCAGGCCGAGGCGCTGGGGAAGGTGCTGGCCCGCATCTCCAACACCGTCGCCAAGAGCCAGGGGAAGGCGAAGAAGTCCAAGAAGAACCGCGGTCAGCAGCCGAGCGAGGACGCGCGGCCCCCCGTGGTGAAGCTGTTCCGCGGCGGCGGCGACGAAGAGGTGCCGGACACGGTGCCGAACTCGGAGGCGTGGCAGGACGGGGCCGTGCTGCAGGTGGGAGACGTCCGGTACTCGGTGCAGAGGAACGCGCCCACCTTCACCGCCGCAGAGCTGCCGGTGTCCCTCCTGGCCGGGTTCCCCGTCTGCCCCAAACTGGAGGTGGAGTTCGGGAACCTGCAGGACTGCGAGTTCGCCTGGTTCCGAGAAAACGGCTCCGACACGAGGTAGAAACAAACAAACACACAAAACAAAATGAAGCTTTAAAATGTCTCATTCAATAATCACACAGACGGATCAGAGGGTTGAAGGGCCCCGGGGCCCGGACCGCCGGTTGAAGGGCCCCGTGGACCGGTTGAAGGGCCCCGTGGACCGGTTGAAGGGCCCCGTGGACCGGTTGAAGGGCCCCGGGGCTCGGACCGGTTGAAGGGCCCCGGGGCCCGGACCGGTTGAAGGGCCCCGTGGCTCGGACCGGTTGAAGGGCCCCGGGGCCCGGACCGGTTGAAGGGCCCCGTGGACCGGTTGAAGGGCCCCGTGGACCGGTTGAAGGGCCCCGGGGCCCGGACCGGTTATAATGAGGAACGCGTCATGTTACAACGTGATAAGTTGCTCTCGGGTGGAGTTGATATGCACGTTATAAGTACTGCATGCATCGTGAATTAAATTAAAAAATATCAAACACAAAAGCACATAACTCCCTCGGACCTTCAGACGGTAACAGATACTTTATTTTGGAAATATTTTTCACAATAAAAGAGCAGGACTGTGCAGGATACTGAGACTGCCGTCATGAAGGAGTTTCACGACGTCTTTTTTTCCTTGTTTCTCGTTCCAGGCCCGAAGCAGCCGAGGAGGCTCCCGGCCCGGACGGCGGTTGGACTCAGGTGGGACGCCAGCGAGTCCACGTCCCGTCCAATCAGGACATCGGCTGCAGGCTCAAACTGAGCTGCACGCCCAGAGACGGGAGTCGCGGCGGCACGGCCAAAGAGCTGGTGTCGGCCGGGGAGGTGGAGGCCGGGCCGGGCGTGTGCACCTTCGACAACCGCCACGCGTACACGGTGAGGGAGGCGGAGTGGCCCGCCGCCAGGGTGGTGTCCTACAACATCCTCGCCGACGTCTACGCCCAGACGGACTTCTCCAAGACGGTGCTGTACCCGTACTGCGCCCCCTACGCCCTGCAGCTGGACTACAGGCAGAACCTGGTCAAGAAGGAGCTGGTCGGGTACAACGCCGACGTCGTCTGTCTGCAGGAGGTCGACAAAGGTCAACAGAACCGAACGCTCCCGACGGGCTTCTTTAATCTCTCAAGTCATTATCAGAACAAATACTTCGAGGTTTTTAACTCGGGTGGAGTTTGTGGTTTGAGGATAGAAAGATGGATTAATAGATTAATAGATTAATGGATTAATAGATGAATAGAAATGCTCGTGTGGTCGATATTACATTTTCTGTCTGAATGTCTTCTTTTATTTTATTTGTTTTTGTGTATATTGTGTGTCTGTATTTATATTTATTCATCTATTGGTCTTATTTCTTTTTTCAAAAATAATTATTTTTATCGATCTTATCTTATGTCTACGTATTTGTAAATTTAATATTATTGTATTATTCTACGCTCCTGTGAAAACTACATTTCCCCACCGTGGGATTAATAAAGTCTAAATCTAATCTAATCTAATCTAATCTTGGTGTTCTCCGGACTCTTCAGGCGTGTTCGTGGACAGTCTGACTCCGGCTCTGGACGCCTTCGGCCTGGACGGCGTCTTCAGGGTCAAACACAAGCAGCACGAAGGACTCGCAACTTTCTACCGCAGGTCAGATCTGGATGAGATTTTTTCATTTCATGTAATTTTTTTCCCGATTTGAGAAACGTAACTCGAAACCGTCTCTGAACTTTGTGACGCGTCGTTTTGTGTGTTTGTTTGTTTTTAGGTCAAAGTTTCGGCTGCTGAGTCAGCACGACATCGTTCTGAGCGAGGCGTTGACCTCTGACCCCGTGCACTCTGAGCTGCTGGAGAGGGTTTCTGCTCACGCCGCCCTGAAGGAGAAGATCCTGCAGAGGTCCACCTCGCTGCAGGTACCGCTGCTCACCTGCACATCATTCGTGTCCAGTTTTACTTCGACTGTAACTGCAGCAAAGCTCTCAGAGAATTTTACTCTCGTGAAAAGGAGGTTACGTTCTGTGATAGTACGTCTTGTTGTTTTTGTTTTCTTACACTTTTCAGTTTCCAGGCAAATAACTAAATTCAAGTTTTGTTCGTTGGCGAGTAAAAACATTTCTTATCTGGGATTCTGCTGATTTTGCCAAATACATGTTTGTGTGTTAAAACATGGAATAACTTCACTCTGGAGGTTTATAACTGGTAAAAAATATAGAAAATCCATATTTATCCAATAATGCCGATAATCTCGGGTCCATCTTTGGTTTAGTTTGTGATTGGTTTGTTTCTCCTGCAGGTCAGCGTCCTGGAGGACCTGAACAAACCCGGCAGGAAGGTGTGCGTGGCCAACACTCACCTGTACTGGCACCCGAAAGGTAAAAGTCCCTGAACAGCCGAGTCCCACGTTAATATACGTGAATAACAGACGTCTAAAAGTCGGATTCCTTTTTCCGTCGCAGCGGGGAACGTCCGCCTGATCCAGATGGGCGTCGCCCTGCGGCACCTGAGTCACGTGATCGGCGAGGTCGCGCCCGGAGCCCCGCTGGTCTTCTGCGGCGACTTCAACTCCACCCCGAACTCTGGTAACTCGAGAGCCGAGAGCTCGGACCGTTTAAATCGCCCGACTAGCGGGTCAAAGGTCACGTTGGTTAATAACCCGGATGGATCCGGTGAGCTGATCTCTTCCCGTCCTCAGGTGTGTTCCAGCTGCTCGGCGAGGCCGCGGTTCCTCCGCAGCACGCCGACTGGAGCAGCTCCGGTCCGGGGGAGTCCTGCAGCATGGAGCTGCTCTCCGCCTTCCCACCGCTGCTGAGTGCCTGCGGCTGCCCGGCCTACACCAACTACGTGGGAGGATTTCACGGCTGCCTGGACTACATCTTCATTCAGCCGGACAGCATGCAGGTACGTGACACTCCGTACTCGCTCCCGCCGCCGTTGTTCTGGCGGGTCAGGTGATGAACCCGTCCCGATGTTTGCAGGTGGAGCAGGTGATCCCTCTGCCCAGCCACCAGGAGGTCACCACCTACGAGGCTCTGCCCAGTGTGGCGCACCCCTCCGACCACATCGCCCTGGTCTGCGACCTGCGCTGGAACCCCTGACCTCCGACCTCCAAACCCAAAGGCTCAGAGGTGCTGGAGAACCGGGCGACTCCTGCAGACGAGCGAGCTTTTTACGAAGTGTGCCGGCAGGTTTTCACTGGAGAGTCGACGGAAACGTGGACGAGCAGAGAAACGAGCAGAACTGTGTGAAACGACGGCGTGATGAAGCTCATATTTGCCTCATTTACAGTTCTTGATGAACAAAAAATGGATTTTCATGACTGACATTCAAAGAATTAACTGCGCATGTTATTATAAGGGAATAACTTCTGTTGCTGAACAAGAAACGTTGTCGTCAGTCTGAGCTCAAAAAACTAACAATAATGATGCAGTTAATAAATATATATTAACATTTTAGTAGTATTAAGTATCAAGTATTTATTGTTGTCATTATTATGGCCACGTGGTGTTCAGTTTTTTAATAAAGTTTCAGTCTCCAACTTTAACTGTCACACATGTTGGCCTCATCAATCCCACTTTCAAACAGTCTGTCTATGTTTGAAATGACAAAATTAAAATTCACTTAATGAGTCAAAATTGGCAAAAAATATATTAAAAACTTGGTGATAAGTCAAATTTATTTCATATTATTTGACATTAAGTCATTTTTACATCATGTTTTGAAATGTTTTTATTTATCAACTTTAGTTGATCGGTGTGCTCGTGGCATGGAGGCCAAAAAGTGATAAAAATATGACTTGTTTTTTCAAACTATAGACGACATGTTGTAGTGGGATTTTTGTTTTTTTTAAAGTCATGACAAAGGAGGGAATTGAACTTCAACCTTCCAGCTGAGAGACGACAACACCAACCTCTGCACCACTAAACTTCTCAGCACAGCGTTGTGAGAAATCTTTGTCTCACTGTAATCTATAACTTCATCGTCCACAAATATTCATTCAAATGGACCAAAACTGCGCAGACATTCTTTGGATCGTAGATATACGTGTTGTCAAGGAGGTCTGCAGTGATTTTAAATATCTTCCTGTAACGTGTTGTGGATGCAAAAGTTTTTCAATTTCACCAAACGTTACAACTTCTCTAAAAGTTGAATCACCATCAACCGGTGGAATCTGAACCTTTAATATCAACCTTGACTCGGTTTAATAAACCTCACAAAACTTTGCGCATGAAACTGTTGCAGTTTTAATTTGTATTTTCTTTCCATCATATTTTGTAAATCGTGGTTGTTTCTTCCACCTTCCGTCGCCACGCTGTTTTTCTCTGATTGGTCAGAAGTAATAAAGAGGCGGGGCCAGACTGTGTGGCACATACCATTATATGTTATGTTCCGGGTGCCGAAAACAAATAAAATAAAAGCTAAAGAATAGCCTCGGCAGGTGCGACGTTTTTAACGTGTATTTATGATCAATAGAAGATAATTACAAATTGCTGAAACTGATATCTTTTAATTTAGGGAGGTTTGTTTTCAGTTTAGGTTGCGGTCGACTTGACCTCCCCTGAGTCAGTGACAGCAGTTAGAGGCAACCTTCAAGTTTGCCAAATTTAGTCAGCCGGGCCGGAAGCAGAATAATCTTGCCTTTAAAATAAAAGCACATTATTACTTAATTTTTTTTAAACTAAACTTTTTAATTTTCATAGAAATCCTCAACTAAAATTGTAAGAACAACATAAATTCAGTTTGGATGTCAAATAGGATTAGAATTTTTTAATTTTTTTTAAGTATTTGTTTTGTCCCGTAAGGACAACATTGTGTGGAAGGACTTGATTGACTTTTAGTGATTACTGTGTATATTTTAGCAGCGACGATTTTACTTTGGTGGGTATTTATATATAAGTATTTCCAATATTTCAGATTAAGGTTTCCTTTATTTGTCATTTTTACAATGCAACAGTAAATAAATGATGGAGATATAAAATAAAACACATGTAATAAATGTAATAGAAAAAAGTCATATTAAAATATTAAGAGTCCATAAAGTGTATTAGAGTACAGTTAAGCGGTGTCGAGGCAGATTGTGTTTGCTGTGAGCTTCAGAGTCAAACTACCAACTATCATCATATTGTCTTCAGCATTGTAAACGTTGTGTATAAAAGGTTTTGAGCTCCTCCACCTTATTTATTTAGAATTATTTAATTCCAACAATCTATCTTTTCTTTTCTGAAGTGTTGCGAAACCAGTTACTAAAAAAAAAAAAAGTCAAAAATCACGTTTAGTTTAATGTTACTCTTGTTTTGAAAAGCAGAACCGGATGTTGTCTCTATGACGTCGTCTGACTTGACCCCGCAGCGAGCTGCACCGGAAGCCAAACAAGCGACTCTGGGTTTTGAACGATCTTACGTGTCATTCAGAGAGTTGGAGGGATTCAGAAAAGCTGCCGAAGACTTCTCGGTGAACAAATCTCGGTAAATTTGGACTTTTATTTTTATTCCGTCCGCGCGCAGATTAGTGACGTTGAAAGCAGAAAGCGTCACGTGCCAACCGGCGGTTTGGTCGGAGATGAAGGCACGTTAGCCAGCGGAGCTAACCTGAGCTAGCTGCGATCACTGTTTACCATCACGAGACCAAAACACGGAAGTTTGACTGAATCTCTGAAATCACAACTTTCTGTTCACACTTCAACATCTTTCTTTTCATACAAAAGTTGTCGCTGTTTGATCTTTATAAGAGAGGAAAACACCGCGGAGCTAACGCGGCTAGGTTAGCCACCGCTGTTGTTTCCTCCTCACTTCTCTGTTTTTGTTTTGTCTTAAATGAAACATTTAACACCAGCAGGCTTTCTGAGATGATGGATTTAATCCTGTGATAACCTGAAGTTCATTCAGGGATCAAAAACAAACAACCTTCAACAGATCTTCGGTTTCAGTTCTATTAAAGAATAAAAGTTTCATTTCTGCTCTTTTAACCAAAACAAGGACGAGAAGTCATTTTAATCATGAACGTAATAATAATAATAATAATAATAATAATAATAAACTTTATTTGTTTGGCACTTTTCTAAACTCCAGTTTACAAAGTGCTTCACATAAAATAAACCATTAAAAAACAAAACAAGTGAAAACTAACGAGCCTTTAACTACAAAGATCTATAAAACAACCATAAAAACAAATTAAAATAAAAACAAATTAAAATAAAAACAAATTAAAATAAAAACAAATTAAAATAAGCTATAAAAGAAATAAAATCTGTTCTAAGAAGAGATTTAAAGGATGTCACAGACTTTTTGTTTCCTCAGGAGCTCGTCTCCTTCAGTTTGAAGACGTCGTCTCCTTCAGTTTGAAGACGACGTCTCCTTCAGTTTGAAGACGTCTCCTTCAGTTTGAAGACGTCTCCTTCAGTTTGAAGACGTCGTCTCCTTCAGTTTGAAGACGTCTCCTTCAGTTTGAAGACGTCGTCTCCTTCAGTTTGAAGACGTCTCCTTCAGTTTGAAGACGTCTCCTTCAGTTTGAAGACGACGTCTCCTTCAGTTTGAAGACGTCGTCTCCTTCAGTTTGAAGACGTCTCCTTCAGTTTGAAGACGTCGTCTCCTTCAGTTTGAAGACGTCTCCTTCAGTTTGAAGACGTCTCCGGTGTTTCCATCGTCTTTTATTTCTTCTCAGGCCGGCTGTCTGTCATTGATGAACTGGGCCCGCCCCTAGTTACGGTAACTAACGGCATCAGAAGGATGAAGGCTTTGATCCTGGTGGGGGGGTACGGGACCCGGCTGAGACCGCTCACCCTCAGCGTCCCCAAACCGCTGGTGGAGTTCTGCAACAAACCGATCCTGCTGCACCAGGTGGAGGCGCTGGTGAAGGTAGGAAGGAGACCTCCACTCCTCCTGCTGACGGGGTTATTCTGGTCTGTATTGACCCGGCACTGTGTGTGTGTGTGTGTGTGTGTGTGTGTGTGTGTGTGTGTGTGTGTGTGTGTGTGTGTGTGTGTGTGTGTGTGTGTGCAGGCCGGCGTGGACCACGTGGTTCTGGCGGTGAGCTACATGTCCGAGCTGCTGGAGAGAGAGATGAGAGTCCAGGAGCAGAGAGTGCGTATGACAATAAACAACAACAACAACAACAACACACTGTGGACACACAACACACACACACACACACACACACACACACACACACACACACACACACACACAAACTCACCGACCACTTTCACTCTTTCTGTGAAGCTCTCAACGCTGTCGATGTGAAAAGAGTCCGAGATGTTTATTTACATTAAATACAATATAAATGTCCTTCAAGACAAATGCAACATATTCATAAAAACAATAATAATCAGATTAATCAACAGTCTAAACAATCTTCATTTATTTACATTTAAAAAGAGGACTTTTAAGGGTTCTGTGCATTTTATTTCCAACTGTTTCCTCTCAGTTCACTTCGTCCTGAACATTTTTAATCCCTCTGATTTACTTTGAGCGTCAGACTTGATTTGGTTGCGTCCTGATCGTCGTGCTGTTTCTCTCCTCAGCTCGGGATTCGTATCTCTCTGTCTCATGAGAAGGAACCTCTGGGAACCGGTGAGTTTCAGACAAAACAAAACAGACGAGAAGCAGTTTCTGTACCACAACAACAACAACAACAAAAACAAAAACAGACCTCAGATTAACTAAATTAATTCAGTTGGGACTGTTGTTTTGATGTAAGTAATAAAAATGTGTGTGTGTGTGTGTGTGTGTGTGTGTGTGTGTGTGTGTGTGTGTGTGTGTGTGTGTGTGTGTGTGTGTGTGTGTGTGTGTGTGTGTGTGTGTGTGTGTGTGTGTGTGCAGCGGGCCCTCTGGCGTTGGCTCGAGAGCTGCTGAACGTCGACAACGAGCCGTTCTTCGTCCTGAACTCGGACGTCATCTGTGACTTCCCGTTCAAAGATCTGCTGCAGTTCCACCACGAACACGGCAGAGAGGGAACCATCGTGGTGAGAGAACACTCACGTTCTTCTGACTGTTTATTTAAGATCCAAAGAAAAGGAAAGAACATTTTTTTTGATGAAAAATCTCCCGGGAATTTTCCGTTGTTGCTTTACTGCCATCTGGTGGAGTAAGTGAGTATTTCTGGACGTTTTACTGGATTTGACTGCAGCTAATCTGTCTTTGTGTGTGTGTGTGTGTGTGTGTGTGTGTGTGTGTGTGTGTGTGTGTGTGTGTGTGTGTGTGTGTGTGTAGGTGACGCGGGTGGAGGAGCCCTCCAAGTACGGCGTGGTGGTGTTCGAGGCCGACGGCGGGAGGATCCATCGCTTCGTGGAGAAGCCGCAGGTCTTCGTCTCCAACAAGATCAACGCCGGCATGTACATCTTCAATCCCAGCATGCTCAGCAGGATCCAGGTGAGGCCCTCACACACACACACACACACACACACACACACACACACACACACACACACACACACACACACACACACACACACACACACACACACACACACACACACACACACACAGTCACTATAATACACCTTTAATATCCGTCCACGTTGTTATATTCATTATTTTTTATATGGTTGTATCTTTGTGTTGTTTTTTGCAGCTGAGACCAACATCCATAGAGAAAGAGATCTTTCCCGTCATGGCGGGGGAGGGGCATCTGTACGCCATGGAGCTGCAGGGTAACCGCCATCATTATTCATTTTAATGTTTGCTTGAATTCATCTCAGAATTGAACATCTTTATTTGAGCATCGTAGTTTAAAATGAGACTTGTTGACTCTTAAAAAAACAAAACAAGACTTGTCGTGTTAAATTGTGTTTATTTGTGTTTTCATCACGTTTATTGGAAGTCTGGAAGTAAAATATAAAACTCATTTTTTGGTCCATCAGACAAAACAAAACAAAATAAATTAAGATTTTTTTTTTTCATTTATTGTCAATTGAAGAAAAACATTCAAAAATGTCTAATTGACCGTAATTTTTATTTAACAGTTAAAATTGCTGCAAACTGTCAGTAAGAAAAGATTCGGAGCTTTTTACCCTCAAATGTAAAATATAAAAATGTCTTTTAAGATCATAATTTACCCAAAAATTCATGATTAAAGTGCACAAACACCGTCATCTTATTTGAATAAACTTTATTAAATTATAATCAGACACAGTGAGACAGGAGATTTAATATCACCTGTAAAATCGGCCTTTTATCAAACAGTTTCTATTAAACGCAGCGCGACGACGTCGCAGCAGTGAAATGAATGAATATATTATTATATGATCGTTGACCTGTTCTGGTCTCTGCAGCTCACAGCTCCACCAGACGTAAGTGTTCTTCACACCCGAACTCACGTAGTTCTGGAGAGGAGTCGTTTGTAGAGAAGCACCGACGTCAACAACAACAACAACAACAACAACAAACATGTGGAACAAACCTGAAAGTTCTCCAGTGTTCAGATTGAAGGTGAAAGAATCCTGAATGTGTTGCCGGTGCTTCTCTCCATCGTCCTCCGTCTCAGCTTCGTCTGAAACTGTCCAACCACCAACCAGCTGCAGTAGCTCAGCAGTCAGGACCCCCCCTCCTCCACCCACCACCACCACCCCCAGTAGTCCAGGTTCACAGGTCCTCGTCCTTAGTCGGCTTCTTCCCCTCAGAGGAAGTGATTCTGCTCCCGGCAGCTTTTCCCCCCAAAACACTGAATTTTACAGGAATCATTTTAAACATTTGTTTAAAAATTAATTGGTCAAAATTCGATCGAAACTCGTGACCTCGTTCTTCAGTTACACCTGTCGGAGACCGCAGGGGAACTCCTGGTTGTTTCCATGGCAACTAACCGCCGTCACCGTCTGTACGTCTGCGTGTCGTGCGTCTGCCTGTCTTCCTCTCCGTCCGTCCGTCCGTCCGCAGGTTTCTGGATGGACATCGGTCAGCCTAAAGACTTCCTGACGGGGATGTGTATGTACCTCCAGTCGCTACGGCAACACGCCCCCGAGAGGCTACGCACGGGGCCCGGTTTCCTCGGCAACGTCATGGTGGTGAGCGCGGCGCGTCGACACCGCTTACATAATACGCGATGGCGACGATGACGCGTACGCTTCTGCTGCTCCGCAGGATCCGACGGCGCAGATCGGCGAGAACTGCACCATCGGGCCGAACGTCACCATCGGCGCCGGCGTGGTCGTCGAGGACGGCGTCAGGATAAAGCGCTGCACGGTGCTGAAGGGGTCGAGGGTCCGATCGCACTCCTGGCTGGAGAGCTGCATCGTGGGATGGAGCTCCTCGGTGGGCCAGTGGGTGAGTAGAGGGGGGCGGGGCTAACACGGAAGAAGGGGGCGGGGCTTAGCGCAGTGTTTTGGTCTGGTGCGCTGACGAAGGCGTGTCGTCGTGTGGTCAGGTGCGCATGGAGAACGTGACGGTGCTCGGCGAGGACGTGATCGTGAACGACGAGCTCTACCTGAACGGCGCCAACGTCCTGCCGCACAAATCCATCAACGAGTCGGTGCCGGAGCCGCGGATCATCATGTAGCATCGGGCGGAGGAAAAACAACAACAACAACAATAACAACAACAACAGGCGCCTTTTTTTATACGAACTCGACCGAACATCCAAACTGTGCCAGAGAGAGATGACGAGGCGGAAGGAGGAGGAGGGAGGAGGACGGAGGAGGAGGGAGGAGGAGGAGGAGGAGGAGGAGGAGGACGGAGGAGGAGGGAGGAGGACGGAGGAGGACGGAGGAGGAGGAGGGAGGAGGACAGAGGAGGATGGAGGAGGACGGAGGAGGAGGGAGGAGGAACTAAAAGGCTTCTTCTTTTCCTTTTCTTTGTTTCTTTGATTATTTGGACTCTTTTTTTTTTTTGTCGCCCTGCTCGGCTGCAACTTTCCACCAAAAATAAAAACAGACAGCAGGAAGGTTTTCAAACCTTCTGACAGGTCAAACATTCGTTTCCTGAATGTGACGGATGATTAAAAATCACGATGCGTTCACACCACAGGTTCTGGACTGAGTAAATGCAGCGTCGGTCAAAGTTCAAGCGGCTGTAGTTTATGAACTGAATGTTTTTACAGTCGTTGAGTCACGTCGGCGCCTCATGAATGTTCGTCCGGTCACATCTCAGCTACCGTTTCTTTATTCAGAAAAACACTACGTGGTGCAGCTTTAACTACGTCAGGTCTCGGTTAACTTTTCTTTTTATCGTGAGCTTCTCGAACAAGAGTGAACAAAGAAGCGATCGAGATGTAGCGCTACGTTTTACAGATGTTTGAGGGTTTTTTGTTTTTTTCTTGTTGCTAAAAAAATGTCGTTGGCAAATTTTGATGAATTCGTTTTACGACAAAGACGACTTGTATCGCAGTGATGGAGTTAAAGTACCCGAATCAGAAGGATTTACTCCATCTACGGTGGCCACTTTAGGACATTTTGAGGCTTTAAAGCAAAGAATACTCTCCAATAATCACGCTGAACTCATCGATAATTATTCGACCCCGTAACCGTCGTATCTAATCTCAGCGCCACAGTTTCTACCTGAACACGTGTTCTTCATCTCCTCCTGTTGTTTAATGGCTTTTAGGTGCATCACCGCCCCCTTCTGACGGGAGTAACTCATCACAACTGGGCTCCGGTAAAAACAGCATGAGGTGTTTAAAATGGAAATCTGGACGTACGTCTCCAACAACACGCAACTAACGGCCTTTTGAGATGCCATCGAGGCGTCACGAAAGGGGCGGAGCTTGTGTTGGACTGTCGAAACGGCACGCTGTCGCCGAAAAGGTGCTAAAACAAGCAGACAGTTGAACGTGCGAATCAAATGTCACGGTAATCACTACGAGAGCTCATCGATACCTCAGACCGACACGCTGGATTTCATTTCTGCAGCTTCGTCCGTGTTTCTGCAGACGGGTCGGTCCCGGTGAGGCCGCTCACGTTTGACTCGTCGGTACCGACCGTGAACACGTGCAGCGGGCGGGTCGGCGCCGGTCTCTGGACTTCCAGCAGCAGAACTCTGAACATGTCGAGACTTTGAATGAATGAAGGCAATTCTTGTAATGAAGTCTTTTTTTTTTTTTTTAAAGAATAATATAATCTACTGACCACATCTGCAACTCGTTTTGTCTTTTTATTTTTATCTGTCACTCTTCATTTTTCTCATTTAAAAAAACTTAGTTCATTATAAGATTTAAATCATAAAAAGGACAATGTGTTTACACTAGCAGCTGGTATGAAGTCTTTTTTTTTTATCTTTAATTTATTTTCGTTCACTTTTACACAAGCCTGGAAACAGGATGGAGGAGGGGAACATCTGGGCTGCCAGCACATCTGGCTGGAGCAGAAGATGGGTGTAAACAGAAGGAAAGGAAAAAGAAAAAACAACTTCAATTTATATTAATTTATATATATATATATTCCTGATGATAAGATACTTTTTGGTAGGTGTAATTAGTCTGAGAAGACCCATGGAAGGAGGAGGAGCCATCCGCTCAGGATAGAAATACTTTTTTAAAATATTTATTTCTGCGACAATAAAAGCAACACAAGTTGAGAAATGATCAGATTATATTTTTATTATATATAATTAAAAAAATTGTTTTTAATATGTGACCACATTTTAATCAAAGACCCATATCAAATGAATCATTACATCTTATGTCAGCGAGTTGAGCTGCAGTGTCCCACACTGGTGAAGTACCTGTTCGACCCGCTGGAGGCGCTGTGGAGCTCAGACACCATTAAACAGCACGGACTTCCCGGAGCTGTGACGTGTTTGGCATCAGGACTTCTCAGCGGTAAGTTCATTCACTTTATTGTGTTTTTTTTGTACGTCCGACGCCTCCGACGTGAACATTATCTGTCGGTTCTTCGTTTTCTCGCAGTTTGAGCTGTTTTTTGTGGCGTCGCCGACTGTTTTCAGCTTCAGGTGTGTCTTTGGGGAAATGTTTCACCTTTACAGGTAGAAAAAGAGGCAGCTGCTGGACCGGGTTATAGTTTGTGTGCACCAAATGCACAACTTTAATTCCCAGGCATTTAAAGAAGTTTTGTTTTAACGTTGCGTCACGTGTGGGAGGTTTTGTTGGTCAACAGCCTGTTTTTGTTTTTAGCCTTAAAGTGAGATTTATTTGCTGCACGAAGAGAAATGTTTGAATATTAATGGTAAATTCAGTAGTTTAACAGTTATTCAAGTTTTTCACACCAACAATATGCTGTTACATTAACCGCCCAGCAGAGGGCGCTGCAGGCAATTAGATCAGCATTATTTGGTTGTGTAGCTTCTGATTACACATCAAAACAACACATACGGAATTATTGTGTTTTAATATATTTAAAAGTTCATAAAAAAAATCAATGCAAATCAACAATTAAAAGGTGGTTTTCTCCTTCTTGGGTTGGTAGTTTTTGCGCATGCGCTATTTATTATGCTGCGTTCAAGTCATATTGTTTAAAGTGAAATTATGAACAACTTAAATAGCATCGTTATAGC
Source organism: Brachyistius frenatus (assembly GCF_029030835.1). Taxonomy (NCBI): domain Eukaryota; kingdom Metazoa; phylum Chordata; class Actinopteri; family Embiotocidae; genus Brachyistius; species Brachyistius frenatus. The sequence continues at coordinate 268,384 of NW_027210710.1, read as the reverse complement.
AGAAGAACTTAGCATTAATGAAAAGTTATCTTACAACAATTAACTGTTTGAACGTGTTGGGTTTGATATGTCACATTTATATCATGGAAGTGAGGAAATATAATTTTCCATTTTAAGATTTCTTGAACTATCTTTGAAATTTAAATTTAAAACTCTTTGTGTGAAGTTGTTTTGCATTTTATCTGTTTCTTATGCATTTAATTTCTTTTCTATATTTTAAAATGTTCCTTTATGTCTGTTTTTATGTGAAACACTGGATGTAATTCTGCATTTCTTGTATGAAAGTTGTTCTACAAATAAAGTTTATTCTTATTACTATTATTATTTAACAGATGTGGGATGGCTATCCATCTTGAGACCCCAAAACTATCAAATGACCAGCGGAGCTTCGTAAATAATTAAAGTTAAGTAAATCACCAGTCAGTGATCAGTTCCATGTATTTTGTCCGGAGACTCTGCAGCATGTCCTCCCCAGAGATCGCCTCCCTCTCCTGGGGACACATGACGGTTCTCGGGTGCCCGTCCAGCTACAAGGACTGTAAGGTGTGGCCCGGAGGCAGCCGGGTCTGGGACTGGAGCGAGACCGGGACCAGAGTGAGTGGAACCAGACGCAATACATTCATACAAATATTCACGTATATAAGCAGCGTACGTTGAGCAGAAGGTTCCTTTGTTTTCTCCACCGCAGCATCATCCAGGAGTTCAACCTGCCGACCTGGAGGAGGTGCTGGAGAAGGGAGTCGACCTCCTGGTCATCGGCAGAGGCATGAACGAGGCTCTGCAGGTAAAACAGACCCACAAAACGTCCCGTTTATTCACTAAAAGACAAAGTCTTCAACGTGCCTTCTTTCCAGCCAAGTGTTCCTGAGCCCGTGCAGTGATTTCCACTGATTCCTCTTCTACACTGCTCACTGGTCCGTCTCCGCCCTCGTCTCGTCTCTCAGGTTCCTCCCTCCACTCTGGACTTCGTGAAGCAGAAAGGCGTGGACGTCAGAGTCTTCCAGACGGAGACGGCCGTCGCCGAATACAACAAACTGGCCGGCCAGGGAGCCAAAGTGGGCGGAGTCTTCCACTCCACCTGCTGATGATGTCACACCGAGGTAGGCGCAAACGTTTGCAAATCACCGTGTGAAATGTGGCACGGAGGACTTTGGTTTCAAAATCCAGCTCGGCTGTAGGTTTCTGTCATAGATTTTTTTTTAAATCATATTTTATTCCAAATTTTTTATTTTTGTAGGAAGCTGCTCGTCTTTTCTCCGACTTTAAAACTTTGGATATAAAACCAACGTTGCATAAATAAATATAGAGAACGTCTCACACATCAGAGTCCAAACCGGCACCTCCGCTTTAATAGTCAACATTTCTGACATGTTCACTCATTCATCAGGTAAAACGTCGGCCCTTTAAACCCTGAACTTTAATGTCTGTAATTAAACTAAACACATTAATATGTACATATGTACAGAACAGTATAAAAAAAACAACACCACAGCTCCTCATTTCCCTCAAATAATAATAAGAAAAAAAAAAAAAAAAAAGAAGAAAAATCTCTGCAAAGTTTTCAGTGCAGCAAATAAATAAATAAACATCACACGTAATTCTTTTCACTCATTGGTATCAAAATGGCCGCCGTCGACCTTCTGGTCAACCCGGTGAGAAGTTTAAAAAACATTCATATTAGTTATAACTCATAATTTGATGCAAAAACCAGTTTAGTTTGAAGCTTTCTGTACGTTAACAATCGTAAATAAACTGAAACCATAACGTGAAACCAAATGAAAACAACTTCTTGAGGACTTCTTAAATAAAACAAATGTTTTTACTTCAGTTTGTTTAAGGCTTTTTTTTTCTTTTTGTTTTAAGGTTGTAAATTAAATCTTCTTCAAAGTACGTTCATGTTTAGTCTCGGTTTCCTGATGAAAGAAGATGAATCAAGTAGAACAAAGAGAAGCAGTGATTTCATGTCCCAGTTTCGCTGTTCACGCCGTTTGAGTTTCAGTTTGAGTTCACACATGAAACGTGACTAAATTCAACGTTTTTAAATTGTTGGTGAGGTTGAATTTGCCAGTTCAGACCAAAGATTAGCAAAATAAGCTGAAGCGGGTCGATCAAAAAGTTCAGAGACTGTTCCTGTTACGCGTGAACAGTTCGCATTAAAGTGAAGCAACGACCTTCATCAGGAAGTATTCAGAGTTTCGTCTCTTGATCATCATCACTGATCATCATTGACAAAGACTTCGTTAAATAATTTTGAATACATGCAGAAACGGGGAAAATTTAGGGATTCAATTAGCAGATTTTGAAGGAGTTAAATGTTGATAGACTTTTACTTGGTCATAAATATGAATTATAAAGCCAATAATAATCTGTTACTGCGCTCCTCTCTGCAGGGAGATCTATTAGTTATAAGTATTAAGTTTTAGTGATTTGAGTGTCCCAACATGTTTTGTTTTTTTCCCAGAACATGAGCTCTCGGGCAGATGAAACAATCATAGTCCCACGTTTTATGTACCACGACGAGGTTTGACCGTTTTTTAGTCATAATGAGATGCAACACTGGAGTTTGTTCATTAAAGAACAAACTGTGGCTGAAAAGGAAACGGTCTGAAACACAAATGTTATCAGGTTAACAAAATAATGTGTATGTGCAGGCTTAGTATCAGAAGGGGTCACATCAGGGGGAGATGCTCACTTTTTATATATATATATAATGTTTTTTGGTGATTTTAAACAAGAGCAAGGCTTCAAAATAAAAGCCCACCTCCAGACGGCCATTTACCCTTCTGCATAAAAGTTGGTGCTTCAAAATAAGAGCTGCAGGACAGACAGAGCGTAAAAATAAAAATCTTCGACAGTGGCTGATTATAAAGAAGAAACCCTTCAAAATAAAAGCCACTCTCACAGGCGTAGTAGGTTCCGGGCTTCAAAATAAGAGCGCTCCAGAAAGAGGAAGGAGCCGCGTTGTGTACATCCCACACGTGTCTGTCATGTAGTGTGTTGCAGGTCTGTTGTTTGCATATGACATTGTACCGAACACACGTTCTGCATGTGTGCTTTTGATCTGTCTGAAGAACCTCGTGCAGCTTTGAAAGTCTTCCATCCTCCTCAGTTTCGCGTTAGTTCCCCTTCGAGGATGAAGGCGACTTCGAGCAGTTTCGTCCTCGCTGCGGAGCGGCGTGTTTTTTTATTTCAGGACGAGCGTCGCCTCCGAGCCGTCCTTCCTCTTCAGGTACAGCCCGTAGGTCAGGTGGTGTTCCCTCCTCAGAAAGGCGTAGAAATAGTCCGACACCAGCAGAATCTGAGGGGCAAATAAAACAAGAGAAATTCATCAGCCGGCGATTACTAACGGAAAGAATTCGTTCAAACTGTGACACGAGCGAACAAAATAACAAAATCAGACGTCATTTTCACAGCAGCTTCGTCTCTTAAACCTTCATCACGTGATTTATTGTTGATAAAATGAGACCAGAGATAAATTTATTCAACTTTAGCGACAAAAATAAGTAAATTATTACTCAACACATTACAACCAACCAGATGTTTTGATTATTCTATCAAGGCACAAAGATTATTTACATTTTATGCTGCTGAGGTTTTCTGTGCTTTTATTGATCAGTTTATTTTATTTTTATTGTAATCTATTGATTTTGTATAGTGTTTTATAATTTTCTTGTTTTTTTTAAACTTAGTTTTTATTTCAGTTTCCACAACTTATTCATTCAAATGCACATTTTTCCAACTGTTTTTCTTTTTTTACAACTGTAAATATAAACATTTTATAGACAAATCAACAAAATTAAATTAAAGAAAACAGAAAATGTCTCCAGCTTAAATTTCGGTACTTGGAATAGAACAAAGATGCAACTTGGAGAAGGAATTAAATTTTTTTTGAAGTGTGTTTTTATTACTTGCATTTTCTTTAATTACTTGAACTGTTTCTAACCGATTACTTTTATTTTGCTGTCGTATTATTCAGTCAACTCTTCTAAAGTAGGTTTTCGCCATCTTACGGAGGATTTAGATGTTTATGAAGACGGCAAATTCTAATTTTTACACTTCAAAATTTGTCTTTTTATTCTTAAACGAATGAGATATGAAGTGTCGGTGAGCTTCCGAGGCGGCTTGTAAATGGATTTCACTACTTTCAGACCGTCCTACCTGCGCCACGTTGAACAGCAGAGTTATGGCGTAGTAGAAGTTGGAGTTGGCGCTGCCGGCGTAGATCCAGAGGTGCCAGAGGACGGGGAAGAGAGCCGAGCAGGCCAGCAGGACGCAGGACACCAGGAAAATGTTCCTCAGGACTGGACGGGGGACAAAGAACAGAAAACCTTATTGATAAACTGAAGCTCCGCCTCCAAGACTGGTAAACAAACCAGTATTTATTTTCAGAAAGCGGCACCAAATTTGAAACTCGTCCAACACTTTCGCTTCAAGATAAGATCACACTGATCACCTGCACGCTTCATCGTAAAGCCGCTCTGAGCCTTTTAATAACTTCTGGACAACATGCGTGTCGTGTTTTATGCACTCACATCTGTGCAGGTGACTCCAGACAGGAAGGAAGGCCATGTAGAGCGCGATGTCGCCCACCGTCGGGTACGACTTAAAGATGGAGATCACGGCGAGCTGCATGAAGATCAGGAACACCGGATGCTCCCTGCAGCGTGACGGTTGGAGAGTCAATGAAGTAAAACAAAAAAAGCAGCGCGGCTTTATTTAACTCGAAGGCGCGGCCGACTTACTTGAGTTTGACGGACAGCGGGATGGTGTAGAAGAAAACGTTGATCTGGAAGACGCAGAGGAAGAACAGGCGGAAATGCTCGAACATCTCGGCGAAGAAATACCAGAAGAGGCCGATGTTGGGGGTCAAGTCGGGAACGGAGAGGCTGCAGAGGAGAGAGGAGGAAGCACAAAACCGTCACGCACACGCACATTTGAATTTATAACATCATTTCCTTTTTCCTGCGCTCACATGAAGCCATAGACGGACGGCAGGTAGTCCCAGGAGCCGAGCAGGAAGAAGGACAGACCGACGAGGACGAACAGGCTGCCGAGGTACATGAAGAGATACTGAACGATGAACCACCAGAAGGAGGCGCGCCGGAAGTTCACGGGGATGTACTGACGCTGGAGGAGCGGGAACACGGGAGGGAATCAGTCCAGGAGAGCAGATCCAAAAAACATCTACGACACTTCCTACATGATAAAACAACGTACCTGCATCAGGTAGAGCAACGCCGGAGCGCACAGAGTCAGAGGGTAGATGGACTGATACGTGGCCAAACACAGAAATATGGCACTCAGTAACACGTTTCCTGAAACACAAGCAAAGTTACACAAAATAAAAATCAATCCGATCATCACCGTACTTTCAAAATAAAAGCTCGGAGGAGTCTGTTAACTGCCTGTAAAAGTAGATTTAAGTTCAGCTTCTTTTATCCATTATCAGAATTATCAGACATTAAGACAAACACAAACAGATGTTTACGAGGTAAACAACAGCAAACAGTCGAGTCACCTTTTATTGTGGTGAGGATGAAGAGGGCGATGACGGCGTTGTTCAGGCCGCAGGTGGACTTGGCGACACAGGACAAGATGGTGAACGGGTTCAACAGGTAGCTGTTGGACGAGAAGACAACATTTTTTATTAAAGGTCCCACGATTTGCAGTTTGTGCACAACTTGGGTTGCAAATTTTAAACAATTCTAATTAACCAATACTGAGCCATGTTAGAAATCAATTACCCTTCAATTGTTAAAAATGAATAAAAACAGTGGATGCTGTGAGATAGGCTGAATGTTTAACATTATGAAGTAAAATCCTTAAATAATAAACTAAATAATTGCTTCATTATGCGACAACTGGTCCGACAACATCAAAAAGTATTGAACACACGAAACAGCTGCACATCTTCCAGCTTCATTGGAGATCCTATGTTTTATTTTCAGTCTTGATTTCTATAAGAAGATATTTTTGTTGTTATAAATCCTAAAACACTTCCTAATTCAGTTTTCAGTCTCCTCTCTGCAGCTCCACCAACAACAGGCTGTTTTGTGTCTGTCTCTTTAAGAAACATTGATATCAGTGACACTCTCTTCTGATTGGCTGCCTCTTTTCTGAGTGACAGACATCCAGGCCAATCACAGGGTTTTTCTTTTAACTCTCCAGCGACAGAATGACTGTTTTTTTCTTCTGCATTAAAAGGTTGGACGGTGATATGACATCAGCATGAGTTTTGTGACATCACAAACTTACAGAAGTCCAAACTGAATCCAGTCGGAGCGTGTTTTTCTGTGGACCGAACATTTTGATACTTTCACAGCGTTTTTAACACCTCGACCTGCTTATTAATCCCGAAATGGAAATTTACAGGACCTTTAAGCCGCTTCACATGATACGAATCGCAGCGTATGATTGGACCGTCCTCGGACTGACGGTACTTACAACATGGCGACTTTCAGAGGGATGTAGTACATCTCTTTGGGGCTCCTGATGATCTCCAGACAGTCCATCGGGTAGCGGTCGGCCTCCAGGGCGAACCGCTGCTTCCTGAACTGAAACGGCATCGAAGAGGTCAAATACGTTACGACGAGTCATCGAGCGACCGGATCCATCAAAATCACCCGTTAAAAAAACGATAACTCGTGTTTTTAAATCATTGTTGTTGTTTTCTCACCACTTGTTTGTTGTAGTCCTTCGCCGTCATGTAGAGAGCCACCGCGGTGATCACGTCGGCCAACTGGAGACAGAAAAACAACGTACGGTTTCTTTTTTTTAGATCATAATCGTCAGATGTTTCTTATCAGAGCGGTTTAAAGAAAAGCAACAGATTAATAAAAAAAAAAATTAAAAAACCTCCGAGATACTCAGCAGAGAAAATTCAAAGCAAAACAGTTCAAACTAAAATGCTTAAAATGCCATTTTTAAACAGGATTTTGCTGAAATATATTGACACCAACTGCCTCCAGAAATGTTCCTGCTCACCATAAACGTGACCTCAGCGTAGTCCACCACGAAGTGAAAGAGGTAGATGATGAGGGGCGTCTGGGGAGGAAGGACAGAAAGAGGATCTCAGCTTTTTACAAACCAAAACAAAGAAGTCAAAGTCGTTTTATTCTCAGTTGATCTTTTTTATTTCATTGCAAATAATTTGCTCCCAAAACCTTCATATATATAGATAATAGATAATATATATATATATATATGTGTGTGTGTGTGTGTGTGTGTGTGTCTCACCTCATGGAAAACATCTCCAGAGTACGGTGAAACTCCCAAGTCAAGCAGAGCCAAACCTTCAACAACTGTAAACAAACAAACAAACAAACAAACAAACGCAGAAAGCTCTTAAACATCTTCTGAGGTTTTTAAAACACAACTTCCTGTCAGGTGAAGAAATCACGGAGGTCGGTGGTGTTTTTTTCTCCAGGAGACACAAACAGCAACAACAGCTCCGTTATTTAAATCAAACTGAATGAATCGTTTGATGGATTATTTATTATTTTTTCTCGGTTTGATCTTTAAACTGAAAACAGTCAGAAACCGAAGCTTCACCTGTTTCTGAGGCCGTTTTAAGGACTTTTATTAGGAGAAGCGTCCAACGCCTCCGTTGAAGGTAACCAGACGTTACTTCTCTTTGTAAATGGAGATTAAAGGTCGAGTTTGTTTTGTGTGTAAAAACCGGTTGAACGTGACCGACTCCACTCGGTTACCGGAGAACAGCGCCGGAGGAGCCGGAAACCGGCGACCGAGCAGCGGCCGGAGCCCCGCGTTACCTCTTTTCCAGGCGGTGATGGGCGACACCACCTCCACCCTCTCCGCGATCAGCTCCGCTAAACTGGATCTGAAAAGAGCCGCACGGATTGTAACGGCCACGATCAGAAGGAGAGTCAAGGGAGCCGCCATGTCGACGAGGAAGCTCTCCGTCTCTCTCTCCGCCCTGCGAGGGGCGCGACGGGAAATGAAGTCCGCCGACATCCGGAACCTCCGAAATGCAGCACGCTTAAACCCTCAACGTAAACAAACAAAATACAGGAAATAAATTCAACAAGACTCATTTAAAAATGTTGAACTATTCTTATACAGTCGGCGGCGAGACACCTCTCTGTATCAATAAGCCCCCTACGACGTAATGTTTGTTGCAGAGCAGAACGAAGTATATCCTCGTCGTGTTTTCCCTCCGGAGGTTTTTACGTGTTGGATCAAAACAAAACGGGACAAAGCTGCGTAAAGCTCGACGAGGAGTAAACTGGGTTTCCGTTACAGAAGAAATACGTTCATTGTGACTAAATTAAATTAGTTTAAAAACTGATTTAGGGTCTTGTAAGCAATGGCTGAATTTAGGTGTTTTTTTTAAAGATTAGAAAATTATGAAATTATATCTGAACTATCTTTAAAGTTTCTAACTTTGAAAAAAAGTCGACCATGTAAATGTCTTCTGGGTTTATATTAAAAACTATATGTAAATACTGTTTCTTCTAATTGTAGTTTTAGTGCCTTAATAACTACTTCTTATGCAACATTTAATGTTGTTATTATTATATATATATATATATATATATATATATCTGCAGAGCTAAAAATAAAAAATTAATGAAATTATCTGTTTTTTTGTAGTTAAATTAATTTGTTTCGTGTTTTTCGTAGTTTACATTTTAAATGACAGCTTTTTGGTGTTTTATTAGCAGCAAAGTTATTAATTGTTGGTAGTTAATTCAACGTTTATATTTAAGCCAACTTTTTGGGGGAGTTTTTTTTTACTTCACTGCTCCTGTAACTAACCTGTAAACTTTGGATGTGGCCCAGATGGATAAAACTGACGCCGTGAATTGAATAAATGTTATATTTGTGTGTAATTTGATGTCAATAATAAACAACCAGAGAAAATACCTGTTTCCGGCAGCCGTTGCTGGGCCCGTCCAGAAAGAGGGGTTGCTTGGTAACAGTGGGCAGCACGAGACCCGTAGCAACGTCGAAGGGGGTTGGGCGAACAGCCGTCCGGAACCGACGCTCCCCTCGCCTCTGATTGGACAGGGCCGTGAAGTTTTCGCGCCAACGCGCTGCATTGTGGGGGATCGTCTGGCGGAAGTCCTCCGGTCGCGGAGAATCGTCCGGTTGTTGTTTTGGATGCGAGCACGGCGGCGCCGCGTTTAACTCCCGGCGGGGTTCGACTTTTAAACTCAAAACTGTGGCCGTTAAGTTCGCACGAATGCGGGGCGAAGAGTCGTCGGATTCCGAGTCGGGGAGGATGGAGGAGAGTTCGGTCCGGAGGAGTTTGGAGACGTTGTGTCAGGAGCTGAACATGGACGAGCAGACGGCCACCGAAGCGATGGACAACTTCACTGCCATCTGGAACACGTACACCCTGGAGGTGAACGACCGGGACACCGAACACCGACCGAGAACGAGTCCACTCCGCTGGAGACGAACTTCCGCTCTTTATCTCATCTCCAGAACACAGTCCGCTTTAAAGGGCTTCAGCCGATGTTGTCAGTTTACACTTCTCAAAGATGGACAGCAAGGAAGGCGATCACGATCCTGTAGTCACAATATGATATAATAACAATAATAATAATAACAATAATAATCATGAAAACATTAAAAACACAGGAGATTAAAAAGGTAAAAACGGGAAACAAAACTATGAGAAACGCCAAATAGAAGAAAATATGTTAAAGAGTGGCAAACTGAATATCTGGCTTTTTTTATGATCTGAAAAGTGATGCAATTCATTAAATAACAGACGAAACTATTGAATTAATGTGCGGATGTTTTTTTCACTTATCCAAGCACAGTTGAATTTATGCAGAGATTTGTTTTATTTTGTATTAATGTGTACATGTGGCTGTTGACCGTTGTATTAAGCGTGTTTGTTGTCCCTGACCGGCGTGTCGCTGTGCTGCCTGCAGGGAGAGGTGGTCCACTGGCTGGCCTGCTCGCTGTACGCCGCCTGCAGGAAGGGATCCACGCCCACGGTGGGCAAAGGGCTGATGGAGGGGAACTGCGTCTCCCTCACCAGGATCCTCCGCTCCTCCAAACTCAGGTCAGAGTCCACATCGGTGTAAAAAAAATAAAATAAATACAAAAACAGCACAACGTGACCTGGTGCTGAATACAAGACATAAAAACACACCAGATGACTGATGGTGAAGAATTGAGTAAAACTATGTGTTCTCCTCTTAAGTGCAATGAAAGCTGTTTAATCCTTACAAACAAAACAAAAACAGTTCATGAACTACAAAATGTTTGCAAAACGTGTTCTTTATCTCAGGTCATAAGATTTATTTTAAATTGTCTCATTATTTACTTCGATATGAATATTTCTGTCATCATACAGATTATTTTCCTGCTCTGACGTTAGTCCGGCTGGTTTTCAGATGTACAGTCTCTCCTCTCTGTCCCCCATCAAGGACGTTTTAGTTTAACACATTTGAAGCTACAATTAGTTTTTTTTAAATCAGCTCGGTTTGTGAAGTAGAAGAATTCTTTCCTCTCTGAACTCTGCCGATATCTCGTTCGTATCTTTTTTTCTGACTATTGTTTGTTGCTCTTCTTAACAAACACGGTGTCCTCCTCCTCCTTCAGTCTGATCCAGTTCTTCTCCAAGATGAGGAAGTGGGCCGACATGTCCAACCTGTCGCAGGACTTCCGTCTGCGGATGGAGCAGCTGGAGCGAAACTTCGAGGTCTCCACCGTCATCTTCCGCAAGTTCGAGCCCATCTTCATGGACATGTTTCAGAACCCGCAGGGGGGCGAGCCGCCACGGCAACCGCGCAGCAGGAAGCACAGGCACGACACGCGCGCACGCACACACACTCACACACACACACACACACACACACACACACACACACACACACACACACACACACACACACACACACACACACACACACACACACACACACCCTCCACCCAGCTTGGTCTGACAGAGTGTGTGTGTCCTCTCTCTGACTCCGCAGGCGGCTGCCCTGTCACATCAGCGACGTGTTCAAGTTCTGCTGGACTCTGTTCGTCTACACCAAAGGTACCGAACAAAACCGACAAAACACCTTCAACTCTCTGCCGAAGCTTTTACTTTGATTTCTGAACTTAACGGAGCACTTTACATTTCTATGAAATGTTCAACTTGTTTATGTTCATGATTACAGCTGCAGGATATTTTCTCAATTGTTTTATTTGTTTGATGAACTTAACGTATACTGTGTGTGTGTGTGTGTGTGTGTGTGTGTGTGTGTGTGTGTGTGTGTGTGTGTGTGTGTGTGTGTGTGTGTGTGTGTGTGTGTGTGTGTGAAGGTAACTTCCGGATGATCGGTGACGACCTGGTGAACTCGTACCACCTGCTGCTCTGCTGTCTGGACCTGGTGTTCGGCAACGCTCTGCTGTGTGGCAACAGGAAGGACCTCATCAACCCCACGTTCAGAGGTCTGCCCGCTCCGTACCGCGCCGACGGCCACGTTGCCCCCGACGAGCCTCCTCCGTGTGTGTTGGAGCGGTTGTGCGAGCTGCACGATGGTCTGGTGGTGGAGGCCAAAGGCATCAAGCAGCACTACTTCAAACCGTACATCCAGAAACTGTTTCAGAGACAAGTATGCTCACGTCCTCTTCAACACACACACACACACACACACACACACGAACCACAGACTATGTAAAAGTGTGCGTAGCTTCCGTGTCTGAAAAATGGTGCAGACGTGCCTTAAAGCTGCAATAGGGAGGCGTGTCTGTTTGATTGACAGGCCTGTCGTGCAGTCAGGTTACAGCTATCGGTGGGCGGGGCTTAGTATCATAGGTTTCCAAACAGATGGCTCAGATCCACCGCTGGCTCCTCCCCCAGCTCGTCCAAATATGGTCACTTCCTGCTCCAAACCGCTCCGAACTAGCAAAGATGGTGACGGACAGAATCTGAACTGGAGGCTTCATAACCGACGGGTGACGCCACTGTTGTTTCCTGCGTGATATAAACATGAAGGTTTCCTGTGTTTTTCACTCATTTCAATCTATTTTCATTCGTCAGATCTTAAAAGGCAACGAGGATCTTCTGACCGAAATGTTGGACCCTCAGAACTTCATCGATAACAAGTAAGAAAACTAGCTCTGACGTCGGTTTTGAACATGTTATATTTTCACACACATTGTTGTAATTTCTCTCTCTGTGTGTGTGTGTGTGTGTGTGTGTGTGTGTGTGTGTGTGTGTGTGTGTGTGTGTGTGTCGTCTACAGTAAAGCCATCAACAGGGAGTACGAGGAGTACGTGTTGACGGTGGGAGACTTCGATGAGCGAGTGTTTCTGGGAGCCGACGCAGACGAAGAGATCGGAACTCCGAGGAAGATCGTTCAGGAGCAGTCTGCCGGCCGGATGACCGCCCAGAGCCAGCTGCAGCAACATGTGGAGAAGGTACACACACACACACACACACACACACACACACACACACACACACACACACACACACACACACACTGTATGGAAAGTGTTCGTAGCTTCCAGGTCTGTAAAATGGTTCTGATCCAGAAGTGTCTTCAGCTGCAATACCAGCGAGTGCCACTAGAGGTCGGCTCCAAAAAGCCTCCGGCTCCATAGACTCCCATTCAACTTCTCTCATCAAATCCAAAGTGAATAAAATGTGTCCATCAGTTATCTCGGTGTTGTTAGCTAAAGTCACTCCTTCTTCTTAGTTTTCTGGAGGTCCATCTGAAAATAATCCCTCATTCATTAGAAAAGAAGATTCAAGAAGACCTGTTTTTGGGGGCGTGTCTGTTTGATTGACAGGCTTGTGTCAGGTTACAGCTATCGGTGGGCGGGACGTAGTATCATCAGGTTTCCAATCAGATCAGTCAGATCCACCGCTGGCTCCTCCCCCAGCTCGTCCAAATATGGTCACTTCCTGCTCCAAACCACTCCGGACTAGCAAAGATGTTGACGGACAGAATCTGAACTGGAGGATTCATAACGTTCACAAACCAACGGGTGACCTCACTACTGGTTGCTGATTGGTTTAAAGTCCTGCAGACATGAAGACGCTCTCACAGAAACACAGAGTTAAAATAATCTCTCTCTCTCTCTCTGTCTGCAGTCTGGCTCGCTCGCCCCCTCCACCCCTCTGACAGGACGGGTCTACCTGAAGGAGAAGGACCTGCTCGTCACGCCCGTTTCCTCGGCGACGCAGAGCGTCAGCAGGCTGCAGAGCATGGTGGCCGGTCTGAGGACGGCGCCCAGCGACCACCTGAACAACATCTTCAGGTCACTTCCTGTTTTTATGAGAAAAGATGAGACGGCTGCAGGTTAAAGAAAGAAAAACAGCAGATAACATCATGATTATAGGAGGAAAATTATTTGTTTTTACAGCTTTAATATGAATGTGACAACTTTGCAGAGTAGGATGCATTATAGGAAATCTTAAGAACAAAAAAAATCTTCTTCCACCTGCACTTCCTACGAATCAATGAGCTTCATTTATATGCAGATAAAGTGTTTCACATTAAAACAACACGCAAAAATAAGTGAAAATTAAAAATGAACATAACAGAAAATGCAAAACAAAAAAATTACAACAATTAAACAAGTTAACAAATGTTAAAAAAAAAAATCCATCAATAAACTTTAATAAATTACACCAGGAATAGAAACAATAATTAAAACTTAATAATTAAGAGGATAAACTTTACTCACCAAATTAAAAGCCAGATTAAAGAAACTCGTCTCTGATTTACTTTTAAAAATACAGTTGAGAGACATAAAAAAAATTACTTTTATGGGACAGAAGAAGAAATGTGTTTATTTTGAGGTTGATATCCAATAAACAGATTCACAGTGTTGAATGATTTTTAGTGTTGTGTTATTTAAACCGTCGGTGTGTCCCGTGTTGGTGTTTAAAGGTCCTGCACCAGAGACCCCACCGAGGCCGTCCTGGCTCGCGTCAAGACTCTGGGACAAACCTTCAAAGAACATTACACCAACGACTCGGAGGACACGCCGGGATCCCACATCGGTACGACACACACACACACACACACACACACACACACACACACACACACACACACACACACACACACACACACACACACACACACACACGTTCCAGCAGAATCACCATTGTAACGTTGTGTTTCTTCTTCCAGACTTCGCGGAGAACCGTCTGAAGCTGGCGGAGATCCTCTACTACAAGATCCTGGAGAACGTGATGACGCAGGAGACCAAGCGGCTGCACGGCCGCGACATGAGCGTAAGAAGAAGAAGAAGCAGCAGCACGTAGCGGCCGGCGCGTTGGATATTAATGAAGTAATGTGTGTGTGTGTGTGTGTGTGTGTGCTAGGTTCTGCTGGAGCAGGACATCTTCCACTGCTCCCTGATGGCGTGCTGTCTGGAGGTGGTGCTGTTCTCCTACAGCTCCCAGAGGAGCTTCCCCTGGATCATCAGCGTCTTCAAGCTGCCGTCGTTCTACTTCTTCAAGGTAAAGACGGATTCAGCGACCGATCGTTTTCTCTCCTGTTTTCTTTATGGCTGCGTGAACCGGACAGTCTTCTTCCTGGAGGAGACATCTGATAGGAAATCCATCGTTTACTGAATAACATGCTTGTTTCTTGTGAAAACAGAAGCGTTTTAAATGGGTTGTAAAATGAAGAAAAGGAAAAAGAGGAGCTGCTGTTATTAACATGGTCATTGTGTGTGTTTTGTGTGTGTTTGCGTGCAGGTGATCGAGGTGTTCATCCGCTCGGAGGAAGGTCTGTCCAGAGACATGGTGAAGCACCTGAACTCCATCGAGGAGCAGGTTCTGGAGAGCCGGGCCTGGACCGCGGAATCTGCCCTGTGGAGCGCCTTGCAGGCTGCTGGGAACAAAGTGCCCACAGTGGAGGAGGTCAGCAGGACACACACACACACACACACACACACACACACACACACACACACACACACACACACACACACACACACACACACACACACACACACACACACACACACACACACATGTCCTAATGTCTCCTCAACTCTCTCTGCAGGTGAATTTCTCCTCCAGTCTCGACACCGGTTCTGGTTCTGGTTCTGCCAGCTTAACTCAGTCCCACCTGCCTCTGGTGGCGCTTTCCCCCATCATCCACCCCCGCATCAGGGAGTTCAGATCCGGCCTGGGCAGCGCACGTAAAGGTGTGTGTGTGTGTGTGTGTGTGTGTGTGTGTGTGTGTGTGTGTGTGTGTGTGTGTGTGTGTGTGTGTGTGTGTGTCTTCAGGTTGTTTCTGTTTGTTTACTTCCTGTTTCATTTCTCCGTCTCTTCCAGATGTGCCTCCTTCTCCGCTGTCGGTCCACGACCGCTACAGCTCCCCCGCGGCCGGCAGCGCCAAGCGGCGTCTCTTCGGCGACGACCCTCCGACCGCGTCGCCGGGCCTGCACGCCATCGGGAGCCCGGTGTCGTCTCCGGCCAAGAGGCTGACGTTCGGCTCGACTGGCACCCTGAAGATCGGAGGGCAGGGGACCGTCCTGAGCATCCCGCTGCAAGGTCGCCCACATCTGCAGATGTTATTAGTACTCGAAGCAGCTTTTTTTTTTATAGAAACACCAACATCACCTGCTGAGATGTAAATTAAAATTTTATGCAGCATCAAATCAATAAACAAAACTTGCGTGGACGGATGTTAAAAATTGATCTGAAAAAAAAATCTGAAAAACAAACTCAGTTTGTGTAATCAATAAAATCTCCCTCTCTTTCAGACCTGAAATAAATCTGACTGCAGTGCATCTGGAAAGTATTCACAGCGCTTCACTTTTTACACATTTTGTTATGTTACAGATTTATTCCAAAATGGATTAAATTCACTTTTTTCCCTCAACATTCTACACACAATATCCCATAATGACAGTGAAAATAGTTTGTTTAAAATTTTTGCAAATCTATTAAAAATAAAGAAGGAAAATATAATACGTATATAAGTATTCACAGCCTTTGCTCAATACTTTGTTGAAGCACCTTTGGCAGAACTTACAGCCTCAAGTCTTTTTGAGTATGATGCTATAAGCTTGGCTCCTATTCTTGGGCAGTTTCTCCCATTCTTCTTTGCAGGACCTCTCAAGCTCCATCAGGTTGGATGGGGAGCGTCGGTGCTCAGACATCTTCAGATCTCTCCAGAGATGTTCAATCAGGTTCAAGTCTGGGCTCTGCCTGGGCCTCTCAAAGACATTCACAGAGTTGTCCCGAAGACACTCCTTTGTTATCTTGGCTGTGTGCTTCGGGTCGTTGTCCTGTTGGAAGATGAACCTTCGCCCCAGTCTGAGGTCCAGAGCGCTCTGGAGAAGGTTTTCATCAAGGATGTCTCTGTACATTGCTGCATTCATCTTTCCCTCCATCCTGACTAGTCTCCCAGTTCCTGCCGCTGAAAAACATCCCCACAGCATGATGCTGCCGCCACCATGCTTCACCATAGAGATGGTATTGGCCAGGTGATGAGCGGTGCCTGGTTTCCTCCAAACATGACGCTTGGCATTCAGGCCAAAGAGTTCAATCTTTGTTTCATCAGACCAGAGAATTTAGTTTCTCATGGTCTGAGAGTCCTTCAGGTGCCTTTTGGTAAACTCCAGGTGGGCTGTTATGAGCCTTTTACTGAGGAGTGTCTTCCGTCTGGCCACTCTACCATACAGGCCTGCTTGGTGGAGTGCTGCAGAGATGGTTGTCCTTCTGGAAGGTTCTCCTCTCTTCACAGAGCAACGTTGGAGCTCTGTTAGAGTGACCATCGGGTTCTTGGTCACCTCCCTGACTAAGGCCCTTCTCCCCCGATCGCTCAGTTTGTCCGGGCGGCCGACTCTAGGAAGAGTCCTGGTGGTTCAAACTTCTTCCATTTACAGATGATGGAGGCCACTGTGCTCATTGGGACCTTCAATGCTGCAGAAATGTTTCTGTACCCTTCCCCAGATCTGAGCCTCGATACAATCCTGTCTCGGAGGTCTACAGATGATTCTTTGGACTTCATGTCTTGGTTTGTGCTCTGACATGTCAACTGTGGGACCTTATATAGACGGTGTGTGTCTTTCCAAATCACGTCCAATCAACTGAATTTACCAGATGGACTCCAATCAAGTTGTAGAAACATCTCAAGGATGATCAGTGGAAACAGGAAACACCTGAGCTTAATTTTGAGTGTCATGGCAAAGGCTGTGAATACTGATGTACATGTGATTTTTTTTTCGTTTTTGATTTTTAATAGATTTGCATAAATTTCAAAATAATTTATTTCACGTTGTCATTATGGGGTATTGTGTGTAGAATTTTGGAATAAGGCTGTAACATAACAAAATGTGGAAAAAGTGAAGCTCTGTGAATACTTTCCGGATGCACTGTAAAGCCATATAAAACAGGTTTTAATGGTTAATTGTGTGAATATGTCTGCAGGTCTGACTAGCGACCGAACCATCACGCTGATCCCGGTGCAGCCGTGCGACTCCTCGGGCACCGTCACCGCTCAGTTCCTGCTGACCGCCTCCCCGAGCCGGACCGCCGCCGTCGTCGCCACGACCTCCGACCTCCAGACGGGAGGCGGCCGGCCGCGGCGCACCGGGTCGCTCGCTCTGTTCTTCAGGAAGGTGCGAGCTGGAAAAACACTTCAGACGGATCCAGTTTAAACAGGATGTTCACTCATTTCTTTATATATGAAATACAAGCATTTATGTTTTATTGGTGTGTGTGTGTGTGTGTGTGTGTGTGTGTGTGTGTGTGTGTGTGTGTGTGTGTGTGTGTGTGTGTGTGTGTGTGTGCAGGTGTACCACCTGGCCAGCGTGCGTCTCAGAGATCTGTGTGTGAAGCTGGACATCTCGTCGGAGCTGCGGGGGAAGATCTGGACGTGCTTCGAGCACTCTCTGGTCCACTGCACCGACCTGATGAAGGAGCGCCACCTCGACCAGCTGCTGCTCTGCACCGTCTACATCGTCTCCAAGGTGACCAAACATCAACAACGGCTCACGTTCGATTCAGAAAAAAAAACTGGCCACAGATGTTTTCAACCCACGAGAGGCGGCCGTGTTGCCCTGCAGGGAAAAATTCATTTTTAAATCAAGATGTTCGGCCTTGGAGGGAAAATGTGTTTCTGCTGCAGGAAACCTGAACCAGAGGAAGTTTATTCCAAATGTTTTGGATTCATCACGACAATATTTATTTGATGATTTAACGTTTGTCTGCGCATTGATTTATTGAACATGTAGTATCTGAATCCTCCTTCCTCCCTCGTAGATCACCAAAGAGACTCACACCTTCCAGGACATCATGAAGTGTTACCGCAGCCAACCGCAGGCCAGCAGCCATGTGAGACACACACACACACACACACACACACACACACACACACACACACACACACACACACACACACACACACACACACACGCTGTTTGTGATTTACAAACAGAAAACAGCCATGTTTAAGTCTTTACACCTGACAGGTTTGTGTGTGTGTGTGTGTGTGTGTGTGTGTGTGTGTGTGTGTGTGTGTGTGTGTGTGTGTGTGTGTGTGTGTGTGTGTGTGTGTGTGTGTGTGTGTGTGCAGGTGTACCGCAGTGTGTTACTGCGTCACACTCTCAGAGAGCAGGTGGCCGATGAAAACATGGAGGTGGATTCTGTTTCGGGTGGAGAATGTAAGATGACACACACACACACACACACACACACACACACACACACACACACACACACACACACACACACACACACACACACACACACGCGTGCGCGCGCGCGCTCTGTATGTTGACACGTTAGCTTGTTGTTCAGTGTTCACAGCTGATTATTATTTTCAGTAGTTATTTAACTCTTATAAAATTTGTAAAAAAGTTTACAAAATGTCACAAAATCCAACAGAAATCCTGAAAAAAGCTCCAAACATTTGACTTCTTTTTTTCTTTCTTTAAAATAAATTACTGAAAACAGTCGGTTCATGTGTTTTCGCAGCCGCAGAGAAAACCAATCAGCTCCCGGCAGACACGAACTCCAACCAATCAGGGCAGGAGGAGCGCGGTGACCTCATCCAGTTCTACAACACAGTGTTCATCCTGAAGATGAAGAGCTTCGCGCTGCGATACGCAACCCACGACAACCGGGTAACCACCGACCCTCACCACCCGAGAACCGGGACCTCCTCAGGTTTAACGAGCAGTTTCATCATGTGACCGTGTTTCAACCCCCCCCCCCCCCCCCCCCCGCAGGCCGACGCCCCGCCTCTGTCTCCGTTCCCGACGGTCCGGGCTCAGCCGCTGTCTCCTCGCCGCGTCTCCCAGAGACACTCGCTGTACGTCTCACCGCACAAGAACTCAGCCGGCTGCCTCACGCCGAACTCCTACACCTACAGGATCAACAGCAGCCCGTCCAAGGTGAACACACACACACACACACACACACACACACACACACACACACACACACACACACACACACACACACACACACACACACACACACACACACACACACACACACACACACACACACACACACACACACACACACACACACACACACACACACACACACACACACACACACACACACACACACACACACACACACACACACACACACACACACACACACACACACACACACACACACACACACACACACACACACACACACACACACACACACACACACACACACACACACACACACACACACACACACACACACACACACACACACACACACACACACACACACACACACACACACACACACACACACACACACACACACACACACACACACACACCAGCACCTCCGAACTGTTATTTACTAAATTTTCAGTTAGAAATTATTAACTTGGTAAAACAATTGATCATTTATTATTTTTTAAGTGAAAATAAAAGTGCTGCATCAAATATAAACGTGAATGTACTTTTACTAAGCTTTAAAAAATGAAAAGGTTTATTTGATTTGATTTTTTTTGCACCTCATGAACTTGTGTTTCCGCTGCAGGAGCTGTCGGACATCAACCGGATGATCCGACAGGGCTGCGTGAGCAGGAAGAGGGCCTTCACCATGGAGGGGGATGTGATGATGTCATCGGCGTGCGACTCCCCCAGTAAGAGGGCGTGTCCGGAGAACGGCAGCAGCCCCGACGTGCTGCTGAAGCGTCTGCAGGACGTCGTGTCGGAGCGGCAGAGTCACTGACGGACAAACAGACAACTGAAACCTGACAAACTGACAAAAGAACTTTTATTTCTGGACTGTTTGTCCATCAGGAACCAAACGGAGACGCAGACGATGTTCTGTTTTTCATTTTTTACTTTAACGGACTAACCGTGTAATAAATGTGTCTTCTAGAGGGGGCGGGGCTAAATTTAGCTCCTCTAGATGCAAAAAGTGTTGTTTCTGTTTCGACCCCGCCTCCTGCTTGCTTGAAGCGCAGGTCGTTGGACGTACGAGACGATGCTGAGACACGCTGCCAATTTGCTCCAGTGGTCACTCGCGGTATTGCAACCAAAAAAAACTAAAAGAAATCTGATAATCCTTCATTAGACAAGAAAAAAACTGCTTTGAATTTTTAATTCTGCGGCCGAGCAGGAAACGAGCGTGTGCAGAGGGCTGTACGACACGGGAGCAAATTTCTGAAGCTAGAAAACTTTTGGCTGACGTGTCAGGCGAGCAATTCTTATTCAAGTGAGCGGACGCCATCTTTGAGTTCAATCTTCCTTTATAAATTACCGCATTATTTTTAGTTTTAAAGAGCTCAACATCTTCAGTTAAAATAATGTTCTCTTAAAGAGCAGCTTCGTGCCCGATAATCTCTGCCGCCCCGACCTCTGCAGCTGTCCAATTTATTTTAAAAAAACAACAACAAAAAAGCTTAATTCATGCTGTCGTTTTCAAACAGCACGTTACAGCAGCTGATCGTAATGTCGGAGACGAGAGTCCACAAACACTCAACACCATCACTTTTATTTTTTTATTTTTTCAAGTCAGTTGACCTTCAGAATTTCCATTTAATCTGTCCTCTCATTTTCTGCAATATAAAATGGGAAAATTAGGTTGCCGTGACAACAGTGGAGCGCTGGTGTTTTTGTGGTGGTAAGACCGCTCAACCTTTTTTTTTTTTTTGCCTTACGCAAAAAAATGACATTATTAAAAAAACACAACAATTGAAAATCAAAGCTGTGAAAAGAATAAAACTCTTTTATTTGATTTATTTTAAAAATCATTTTATCTTCGACATAGTTGAACCCTGAGCTTGTGTATAGTTTCCTCCTGTATCTGCAGAGGTTTCCTTTTTGGGTTTTTGTTTTTTTTGTGGGAAAATTGTCTAATTTGTTAAA
The DNA here is from genome assembly GCF_029030835.1 of Brachyistius frenatus. NCBI lineage: Eukaryota > Metazoa > Chordata > Actinopteri > Embiotocidae > Brachyistius > Brachyistius frenatus. The sequence goes on along the minus strand of NW_027210710.1, from coordinate 247,096 downwards.
TTTTTTTATTTTGATAGTTTCCTTTTGTGGTTTTGAACCATTTTATGTTGTATAATAATGTAATAACAGGCTTAATGCTAACAGGAGTGCTCGATTGAAGCAGCATTTTTGTACCTAAGTGTGTAGCATCTACACATCATTTTTTTTTATTGACACCAGAACTACTCTTAGAAATCAGTCTTTATAACCCCGGACATTTAATATCTACAGTTTTACTTTCACACGGTGACGGAGAAAGAATCAGAACCGAACCGCTTGTTGTGAAACAGAAACTTAAAAACAAACAATTTTTCATACAAATACACAAAAGGACGAGATTTTCTCTCCAGTCGATTTCAGTGATATTTGTATTTTCTACAAGCAGTCACGTTTTGTACAATAAAATATTCATTTCACGTCTTCAGGTTTCATTTTTCTTCGAGCAACTGATTCTCAAGAAAAGTCTTCATTTTCAGTCTCTGGGATTATTTTGTGTGTCTTTTTGTGGTTGTTTTGATTTTCTTGGTTGTTTTGTGTCTTTTTGTGATTGTTTTGATTTTCTTGGTTGTTTTGTGTCTTTTTGTGGTTGTTTTGATTTTCTTGGTTGTTTTGTGTCTTTTTGTGGTTGTTTTGATTTTCTTAGTTGTTTTGTGTCTTTTTGTGGTTGTTTTGATTTTCTTGGTTGTTTTGTGTCTTTTTGTGGTTGTTTTGATTTTCTTGGTTGTTTTGTGTCTTTTTGTGGTTGTTTTGATTTTCTTAGTTGTTTTGTGTCTTTTTGTGGTTGTTTTGATTTTCTTGGTTGTTTTGTGTCTTTTTGTGGTTGTTTTGATTTTCTTGGTTGTTTTGTGTCTTTTTGTGGTTGTTTTGATTTTCGTTTTAGTTGTTTTGCTCCCTTCTGTAGCTGTTTTGTGCGTCTTGGTGGTTGTTTTGCATCTCTTTGTAGTTTTGCATCCACGGTGGCCATGTCGAGTCTCCTCGTGGTCCTTTTGACTCCATCTCTGCTGATCTTTGGTCTGTGGTTGTTCTGTGTCTGTCGGTCTCCGGTTGTCTGTAAACTAGTTCACCGTTTCAGTTCAGTGACTTTGACTCGTGGAAAAACTCTTGAAGGTGAAAAGAAAGTTAAAAAAAAGAAAGTGAGATTGACAGAAAGCCGCGGCAGGTTCTCGGTATTCAAACACTGTGGGGAACAAAAGAAACTCGTAATGCTTCACATCCTCATGAATACATCCTCTCTCGTCCCTTAAACTGGGAACAATGGCCCGATCTAAAATTAGCCTGAATCCGTATTGAGGCCACATCTGAAGGCCTCTCTCTATGTGGTTTCTCTTCCTCTGACCTTCCAGCTCCACAAGGTGAGCGGTGATAATCCACCGTGACACCAGATTATTCTACATTACACGGTCTGCTGCTTTTCTTTTTTTTAATATATTTTAAATGCACGGCTTCTCACCGACTCGCCCTCGCTGACACGGAGACGGAGGTCGATATCTGTTGGAGGGAAAACTGCTGCTTTCACCTGCTGTTTATTTTCTTTCATGAGTTGCTTTTTTTTTTTTAATGCCGGTTCTGCACTTCTGAGGCCTCGAGCTGAATCCCAGATAGGAGTCCGTTTCCTTTGTGTGTAAACCACTTATCCATCAGCCAAACGTCTCGTTCCGGTGTTTGTGTAATCCTGCAGATCGTATTATGATCTCCGTGAACACCAGCAGCTCTGATTTCACTCCAGCACTTTGGTCCTCGGTGAAATATCTCAACTGATTACAATTTAAGTAACAACATGACGCCGACATTTAGTTTTTGTTGGTTTTTGACAAAGATGTCTGAAAATGTCCTGTGGACGTTCAAGATACTTCATTTTGATTTTGATGGAGAAAATAACCACTTTTTTTTTTTTTTTTTTTTTGCAAAACTAAAAACTGTAATTTGCTTCTCAGGTGTGCACTAGATGTGTGTTGTCATGGTAACGGGCACAGAGGCTATAATCTTTGCAAACCAAGATGAGGCAGGTTTTATCGAGTCAAGTATTCACATGCAGTTTAAATGTCCAATTTGTAGATTTTACAAGATGTAAAATTAAAAAAAAAAATCATCTTAGCATGATGTTTGAATATTTGTCAAGAAGAAAAGCAACTTAATATTTTATTAACAACGTGAGAGTTTCTGCAGATTCAGCAAGTTCAATTTAAGATTTTCAAAGACCTTTTTAATAACACGCTGAATACAATTTAATAAAAGATGAAAGGGGCTAAAAGACTCGACGAAAAGATCTGCAAGAATTTCATTACCTTTATTTCTGTCAGCGTTTCCAATTAAGTGGAAGAATCTGCTGACTAATCAGTCGTCCAAGCGGTTCCAGCTTCAGAAAACTTTTTAGATTTATTTTTCTTGTTTCATTTTGTGATGTTTACTCGGTAAGAAGAGCTCAGGAAAACACAATTAGATTTAATAAAATCCTAACAAAGTATAAAGTTATGCCAAATAATAAAACCAAATAAAATGCAATAATCAATAGTCAAATAAAGCAATAATATTATCTTAAAAGTTAAATAAAATATTAAAATACAATAAAAACAACCAGCTGTATGAATACACATGAAACATTTACATGAAATGTAAGTAGATTACTAAAAATAGACAATTAATATATGTATATTTATATAGAATAAATACATAAAATAAATATAATTCAATTAAAGGCCAGGGTAAAAGCAGGTTTCGAGTTTTCTATTAAAAATATAAACACTTTTTACGGCATGCAAAGCGAAACTAACTACCGGTGCTGTACCGGAGAGTTTCTCCACCAGCAGCTCAACAGACACCAGCGGAGGACACGGAGCTGCTTCTGCGCATGCTCAGTTTCACCCGAGTCTCCCTCTCTCTCTCCATCATCCTCACTCTTCATCCAGCAGCATCCATCTCTCCCTGGATGTCCACCGCCGTACTGACTCCCGCCTGCCGCGGCATCAGCACCAGGTAAGACCCGCCGTCCCCCTCCCCCCCACCCCCTCTCTGTCCTCCCTCCTCATCGACACCCCCCCCCCACACACACACACACACACACACACACACAAAATGATCGATGCTGTCGGCGACGCATCTTCTTTTTTACTGGGTGGATGCTGCCCGCCCGGGTACAGCTGCCGTGTCCATCCCCGGTGTTTCCCCCTCCGGAGAGATCCGGTGCTCTTGTGGCTGCTGCTTTGCATCATTTCTCTCGCCGACGTTTCTCCGGTTCTCCGGTTCTCCGGTTCTCCGGTTCTCCGGTTCTCCCTCCTCCTCCGACAGCCCCGCGTTATCTGCCGCGTGTAGTCCGGGTAATGAATAACGTGTCAGTCGGTGTTGGTGCTTATCAGCCCCGGCTCGTCCTGATATCATCTACACACACACACACACACACACACACACACACACACACACACACACACACACACACACACACACACACACACACACACACACACACACACACACACACACACACACACACACACACACCAGGACGGCGAGGTGTGAACCAGCTGGTTTATTCTCTGTCAAATAATGGGATTTTAAAAAATGAATAAGGGCTTTTCTCTTTTTTTGAAAGGGACTTATTGCGCCTACCTTTTCCACATCCTGTTGTAAGGTGCTTTGTGAGGACCGGTTTCAGTTTTAGACCTTGAAACGAGGACATTTGAAGGGTTTAGACTCGGTTTTAGGGTTCAGGTTTAAATCAGGAGAATGTGGGTCCTGATAAAGAGAGAAATAGACGTTCAAACATTTGTGTGTCTGCAAGTTTTTCTGTATTTGTGTGAATTTTAGTTTAAAAGCATCATAATAAAGTTTACAGATCTGTTCGGGGGATTTAAGATCTGGTTCTGGAAGAACAAACATCTCCTTCTTTGTCTCTGGTATCTGCAGGATTTCAGATGTTTAAACTCTCCGTCGGGCTCAACAGGAAGTGAGAAGTGCTAACGGTGATGAGAGGAGGAAAAAGATGGACATAAATATCCACCAAGGTGAGGCACCTGTGACTCCGTGTGTTCCTGTGATGGATTCACGTCTGCTGAAGACAAAACTGCGGATTTGTTTTGACAATATAAGACCTTTCTAATACTGGTGTGGTCTTGTGATGCCCACAGATGTAATTATTAGTGGAAAAAGGCCATATTTTAATGAATAATTCGTGATTTTAAGTTGTTACTCTGAGGGTGCAGTTACTCCATTGCGACACAAGGGGGAGTGGTGACGCTCCTCAGGCGGAGAACAAGCCGCCGAGTGGACACGTCAAACGTCTCTTTTCTGGCTTCCTGTACAAAACAGGTCGGTTATGACTGCGACAGCATCACGATGCCTTTTCTAAGTACTTTATAAGTCTTCTCTGTGTTGTTTTGACAACGTTTGCTGTCGAAAATAGTTTGAAACGTATCTGTCCATCACAAAGGAGTCTTTCTAGCTCGCGGCTAACCGTGTAGCAAAATGGCGGCCTTATTATTGACATTTTATTTCACTGTCGCTGAAGCGCTTTGAAACCTTTAACCTCTCTGAAGTTGTTAAGTAAAAGAGTAAAATGTGTTTTTTCTAAGGTGAGTTAAATGTTAGTAGTTGTTCGTATGTGAATTTGTACGTTTGTGAATTATATTTTTAAATGCAGGATAATACATGAACCCCTTAAGTTGTAATGTTTCTTGTGTGATTTAGTTTTAATCTCCAAAATCAAATAGCACATGGGACTTTCCTTCTTCCTTATTTCCCGTTTCTTTCCTTTTTTACCAGCGCCAGGCTGTAATGTGTTACTCCCGTCAGAAGGGGGCGGTAATGCGCCCAACCGCTGCCTGCCAGCCGCCATTAAATAACACGAGGAGAATATTCAAAGAAAAATCTAACAGTTCAGAGAATTTTTGAATAGTAGTTTTGCTAGAAATACCCATCCCTAATATATATCATATCTTTTTTGGGCATTGTAATTTATAAATTAACGTGTTTTGACAAGATTTACATATTATACAAAATCCTGATTTGAAAAGAATTCATATGACTGTTAAATAAATTGTATTTTTTTTTTTTTAAATGCCACAACTGTAAATCTTTAATAAAATGACAATAATAAAAAATCTTGTTCATACAGCGGCACAAAATATAACAGAAAGGTCAAAGTACGTGAATATGAATGATATTAAAGTTTCTGGTGCCTTCGGTTGTTTGTATTTGGTGTATTTAGTGAGGATAAAGCAGAGCGGCGGTCGGGTGAAGACATGAGCACATTTCCATGGAGTCCTCTTTCGACGCCGTAGAGCTCCGGGAGCTGCGGGGCGGAGGAGGCCGGAGGGGCCCGACGCCGGCGCCCTGGACGGCGGCCACGGCGAGCTGCGCCGCCCGGGGCTTCGAGAACGCCTCGTACCAGCAGGACGAGGAGCAGAACCACCAGAACCAGAACCAGAACCATCAGGAGGCAGCGGCCGTGTCGGCGAGCTGTCCGCCCTCAACGTCGGGCAACAGGAAGGTGAGTTCGGTTCGGTCGTTACCGCTTTTATTTTTGGTTGTTCCACGAGTCTGTTGTCTAAACTCACTTGTTTCTTCCTTCTCTCCTCCCCTCCAGCATCAGGATGTCTCTCCTCAGTCGTACGATGAGGAGGAAGGAGGTCCAGCAGGAGGAGGAGGAGGAGGAGGAGGAGGGCAGCAGGAAGGACAGGACTTCGCCGAGTTCAGCCCGGCAGACGACCACTCGGCGGACTACGGCTTCATCTTGGCGCTGGTGTTCCTGGTGAGCGGCATCGTCCTGGTGGTCATCGCCTACACCATCCCCCGCGAGGCCAAGGTGGACCCGGACGCCGTGTCGGCGCGGCAGATGGAGAAGCTGGAGATGTACTACGCCCAGCTGGGCTCCCACCTGGACAAGTGCATCATCGCGGGCCTGGGCCTGCTGACCCTGGGTGGGATGTTCCTGTCCGTGCTGCTCATGGTGTCCATCTGCCGGGGCGAGATGTACCGGCGGCGGGCGGCGTTCGTCCGACCCAAGAGGACTTACGGCTCCATCAACCTGAGGATGAAGCAGCTGGCCACCGGGGAGGTGGGAGGAGGAGGAGGAGGCGACGGCGGGGACGGAGGCGAGGAGTTTTTGGTGGAACGTGCAGAAACGCGGAATAACGTGCAGGCGGAGCCGAGCCGGGACTCCAAATCAGAACCGGGACCCAGAAGACATCCTCCTGCTGCTGCTGCTGGTTCTTCTTCTTCTGCTGCTGCTGGTGGAGTCAACTAGCTGCCGAGCGTTCACTCTGCAGCTGTGTTGCCTCCCCCCCCTCCCCCCCACCCCCCGAGCGTTTACGGGGATGCCAAATGGTGCTGGTGCCCCATTTAGAGCACAAGGCTGTCCGCTGGAGCGACCCAGCTTTAAACCCAACTTTTTGGGCCGAACATGAACCAAGTTTCAAGGATATTTAATGGAACCGATCACAAGGGATGTATGACTTCACTAAAGAGGGCTCGACCCGATAAAGAAGGAGAAGAAGAAGAAGAAGAAGAGAGAGTAAGCCGGTGGCGGAGTGGTGAAGAGCACATTTAGACACGAATGATCAAAGATTAGAGTCTCCATATTAAATCCTAGTATGTTAATCAGAGACCGACCTTCACAATAAAAAGCACATTATCGTAAAAATAAAATAAAATAAAATAAAATAAAATAAAATAAAATAAGCACCGCAGAAAGCAACACTTTATTGTGAAAAGGTCGGTGTTGATGTTTGACATTTACAACTAGCCATATTTTAATCACACGGTTAACCTTAACGCAGACGTTAGATGTTACAGGACAGGAAGTGAAGCGTCATCACTGGACCGTCGACGTGAAGCGTCGTGAGAAAGCGCGATGCTAAACTTTCGCACAAATAAACAAGAGGCAACATTTTTGAAAGCGCTGCGAGCGATAAAACCACAACACCCTCAAGACACCTGCAGGGAAAACAATGTTCAGTTTAAACCTGGATTAAGCAACATTTCCACTCTTTTGGATGCTTTAAGCTCCTTGTTTTGGTTCTCTAAAACACTGTTTTCATTTGGAGATGGTGAAACTCATAATATCAGATTTTTTTTTTAAATCACAATATTAAGATTTCTCTCTCGTAACGTCATTTCGAAATTGAAATGACAGATTTTTCTACTTTTTACTGTCTTTGAGCTCCTGTTTCTGTTTCTGTAGCTGCTCAACAGCCGGTTTCTAACCGTCAGTCTGCTGTTTGCTGGTCGTGTGCAGAAGCTTTTTTTAAATTTTTTTCTAGGTCTTTTTTCTCTTCAAACAGCGGCCTGCAGTTACGGAGCAACATTATGATTCACGTTGAGTCGTGTTTGTTTCCACCTGATGAGTTTTTTTGGTTCTTCATCCTTTTAGCTGTTTGTGATCTCTTCCAACTCCTGAGGGAAACATCTTCGCTCTCCAGAAAACAGCAGCAACACTGAGAAACGCTTGTTTGAGCAGTTTTAACAGATTTGTTGCTTCTCGGGTCTTTAAAAGTCTTTTTGCTTAATGCGGCTTTAACGTCGTCGTTAAGATGCAGCGAGAGGTGTAACGGCGCCAGGTGCGGAATCGAAATCAGTCACACCTACCCATAAGGCATTGCGGCAGGTGTCCAAGGAGCACCTCTGCACACTAACCCGATGCCGTGTTGGAAATCACTTTTGTCTCATCGCAGTGGAAACTAGATGAAGAGAAAACGAGGGACCGAATCGATGTTGCTGCAGGTGGCTGAAGACCAGAAATAAACCAAAATATAATGAAATACCCCGTATCTCCTGCTGCATCGGCCAAAACTGTTGCCTCGTGTTTACTAATCAGCATTTTCTGACGGCGTCAGAGAGTCGATGTGTGCGTCACGCTGAGCGTAAACATCCTCCGTCAGCAGCTGCTTCCACCCAACTCAAACTCACGTTTTGTATTTATGTGACGTGTAAAAAAATCCTTTTAAAACTCCGGTCACTCAGACGCTCTGCTTTCATTTCATTCAAAGTATAAATGAACCTTTATGACATTGAGCAGCGATTATAACCAGCGGTGGAAGAATCCTTCTCGTCCTTCACTCAAGTAAAAGTACAAATGTCACACCTGAAAAATACGCCAGTACAAATACATAGAAGTACTGCATTGGAAAGGTGTGAGGCTTCTATTAAATATTATATTATTGTTAAAGTGACTGCAACTAATGATTATTTTTTATTGTTTGGTTTGTAAAAGAAATTCTGACAAAGAGCCAAAAATGAAAAGTATTAAAATAATTTAAAGGAAGAGCAGTTTGATGGGCTGTAATCATTCAACTGTGGGGCATTTTTTTAATGGAAAAAAATAACTTAAGCTCTACTTGCATTTACTTCAGTTTATAACTACTAAACATAAAAAGTAAAGTAGCTGTCAGATGAATGACGTGCAGTAAAAAGTTTAAAAAATAAAAATAAAAAAAATAATCCCTTTTTATGGCAAAGTGGCCTGAAAATAACAGTAATATACAAATAGCTCACATTTACTGGAGTACATGTACTTAGTTACTCTCCACCGCTGATTATAATCACAAAACTTGTGAAAATTCAATCGTAAATAGAAGAAACGTTCAGGTGACTCGTGGCTGTTTTCTTCTGAGCTGGTTTTGAGCGGAATGAACCTTTAATGACACAGCGCCTACTTCTTTGTATTATATGTAAACTCATGTTATTTATTATATCATGTAAGGATACAATATGCCTTAATGAGTAAACACAGACACTGTAAATTGTGTATACACCAATATAAGTATGCTAATGTATTATGGTCTGTATAGTCAGCCAGTTAGCCAAGGGTAATGTAGCCACACACACACACACACACACACACACACACACACACACACACACACACACACACACACACACACACACACACACACACACACACAGCCCGGTACTTGTGGGGACATATTTCGTGTTCATTTCAAGTGTTTAAACTAATCTGAAAGCTGTTTATTGAAATATGTACCACAGTTTTATTTCACAGGACAAATATACTGTAAATAATTTACATGCAGACGTGTCGGATGTAGAAGAGACGCGGACGCTCACGCTCACAAACCAAATACGCAACGCAGGTATCCAAAAGTAGGAAACAGCTCATCACCGCCGCACCGGTTTCTTTTCTGTCTGCAGCTCATCGAGCTCAAGAAGAAGAAATTAAAACAGTCAGAACACTTTAACTGCAAGTAGTCAAACTCTTTTCCTAAAAAAAACACAAACTAAACAATTATAAAACAATAACATAATTAGCAAAACTGTCGACTGGTTAATTGATGAATGGCTGGTCGTTTTAGCTCTAATTTAATATGCTGAATAGAGTAAAAAAAAAAAAAAAAAGGCTCGTCTTTATGAGAGTTGAGACCTCAAAGATACTCAGTTTGATTATCAATTTGACAAAGAAAAGCATCAAATTCTCTCGAGAAAATCTGGAAGCAGGAAATTAGATTCAGATTAAGTTATTTAATCGTTGCCAATTTTCTGATTTGATTTGAACTGTCTATGATCAAAAAGGAAAAACAGGAAATTATGTAGTATTGGGCATTAACATTAAAAAAAAAAAACAAACGTGATAATTGTAGAGTCGAGGTTATTAAAACACTGCTGCAGCAGTTTAACGCCGCGATTTTAAACACTGTTATATCACAGGACGGTCGCAGGTTCGATCCCCGCTCCGGTCCGTCCCTCGTGAAGTGTCCCTGAGTAAGAAGAGACTCTCAGATCTCTGGCTGCGTTCACGGGAGGAAGTTTCATGTTTACGACAACTTAAGCTGACAGCTGTGGTCGTCTTGTGCTGCTGCTTCTCATTACTGCCGACTCCAGCTGGAAAAATCTATAAAAACACCAACAGAACCAACGTTAACTGTATTTCTTCAAAAGAACGTCACGAACTAAACAGCACATTTCATTAAAGGCTGCAACACAGGAGCGTCGTTTGAACAAGGTTTACGGCTAACTAACGATTATTTTCATCAACAATTTATTGTTATTTTTTTTCAATAAAATGATTGTAAATAGTGATAAATACCATAATAAGGCCAAGTGCCATAAACTGCAATACCACCGGGGGCCACTAGGGGTTGGATTAAAAAAAAAACTACATGAAATACAAAGTGTTTTGGTGTCATTCACTTAAGTCACTTCTTATTTTTCTGTTGGTCCATCTGAAAATAATCCCGTCATTAATTAGATATTAGGCCTCAAAAAGTGGTGTGTTTGGGGTCTGTTTGATTGACAGGCCTGTGGTGCAGTTTAAAAGATGCTTTTTGGTGCCTAAAACAACAAACAAATATCTTTTTATGTAATCAAAACACCAGAAAACCTTTTTAAAAATGTGGCCTTCAGGAAATGTTGTTAGTAGGATTGTGTTTCTGTTTGTTTTGGGTCTTTTTAATGTTGATTTTTTTTTTTGCGTGAAAAAACCATAAATTATCACCAGCCATTCAGGCACAAACAAAAGACACCAGCGTGGAGATGACGTTTTAAACCGATGCATTCAACCAGAGCTGAAGAGGGCAAAGGTCAAAGTGTCATCTCGGCGTGACCGTGCAGCTTTGGAGAAATAAATAAAAGGGAGTGAGGCGGGTGAAGCGGAGTGAGCGATGGAGGGAAGACGATGTGGGCGAGGCGGTGGGATGCAGCCGGATGACGTGAGGTGATTCTTGAAGAGGTGGATTTATTTATATATTTATTTTTTGGAGGAGCGACTCGGCGAGGACCTGAATACTTTTTAGAACGACGCATTCAGGTTTCCGCCGGCGGCCAGAACGAAAAGGGCCGGACACGACTCCGCTGAAGCGTGGAGAAAATCAGTCTGAGGGGGAGGAGGAGGAGATTCGGTCTGCGGCGGCCTGCAGGTCCTCATTAGTGGAGGGGGGTTGGGGGGTGGGGGAGGAGCGGGGGGGGGGGGGGGACAACACAGCACCACAGAGGGAGTGATTGTGGCTGCTGGTTGGACACACAGAGCTGGAAGGGAAGAGGTCTGGAAGGGTTTTCAGTTCAGTTACGTGGATGGATGCAGTCAGGTGAGGAGGCGAAGAAACAACTCTGCAGTCTTGAAGAGGAACGACGCCGAGCTTAAACCTCAAAACGTTTAAACGTACCTGATCAGGTCTCTTCCCCCCCAGTCATGGGTATTTACTAGAAAATAGAAGACGTGAGCTGTTTCGTTCCCTCGGTGACGTGTTTCAATGTCAAGACACGGACACGAACACCTTGACCAAAGACGCCAGGGAAAATCAATCTTTATGACCGTCCGCAGCGAGATGACTCCGTTACCATAGAGATAGTCTATTTATATCGAGGACCGTCGGTCGGGCGGTTCTCGGGTGTCACGGAAAGTCCTTGTGAGGACGGAGGAGACAAATGTCTCAAAGTCTTACAAAAAAAAAAAAGCCCTCCTCTGATCGTCCTCCTCCAGGTCGGACCTTAGTGGGAATAAATGACACACTTTTAGTATAAATCATCCAGAGGTGGACGTTTTCCAGGAACCGCTCCAGGCTCAGACCAAAATTAAGCTGAGTAGGCATAAATTTAGAACGAATAAAAAGATGGATAAAATGTAATTTGGTTGATGTATCAGGTGACGTAATAGTTTACGTCTCAGATAGACGTCTGATGATCGAGATGTAAATAACTCAGCTTGAGCAACACGTTTGTGTCTGTAACAGGATATAAACGAAAGAAAAACGGCGTCATGCTGATGAGATTTGTCCTACTTCAATTTGAAACTTCAGTTCCCATAATGCTTTGGGGGGGGGATGTTCACAGAAAGTATGACATTGAGTTAAGATGTGGACAACAGCTTCAGTCCTGTTTTTTTAAAAGGTCACATTTAAAAAAAAAAAAAAAAAAATTGCATAACTGGCAGATTATCAGCAGCCGTACCGTGTGTTAGCGCCTCCTGTTGGTGACGTACCTGTGGAGTTTTTAAAAGTACATTATCCTGCGCTACAATTCTGGGAACATAAAAAAAAAAATTATTATTAAAAGCAACAAAAATATTTTTATCCTACTTTTAAGAAGAGACATTTCAATAATAATGCATCAAATTCTTTTTTTTGAACAAAATAAACTTCCAGCTGATTTCTGGCTTTAACGTACCTTTAGACAGAAACTAACAATTACTGTTTTCCTGATTAATTGATCAGTGATTTTGTCTGTGAACATAAAAAAATGCCGCCACATCAAAATGATTATTTAATTATTATAATAGTTGTTGATTAATTATCTTCAATCAGCGTTTCCGTCGTTGCAGCCAATCCTTACAGAGTGTTTTCAAAACACCTTCACGCACCAGGAAACACAGGTCGCATGTAAACACGTCGTTAAAAGACAATTTATCAGCACTTGAACAATCCGATAACCTTTTACAGTCGCACAAATAGAGAGGACAACAACAACAACCCTCCCTCCCCCCCGTCCTCAGTGTGGAGGTCAAAGGTCAGCAGCAGCAGCAGCAGCACGGTGTTTTCATGCAGCTGTTTGGGATTCAGTGCGTTACTCAAGGACACTCCAGCGGTGCGCGGGGGTGCCGACCCGAGTTCAGTCTCATTAATCACGACACTTCCCGCTGCCTCAGACAGAAAAAAATAAATAATCCAGTAAAGGTCGCCGTGGCAACGAGCTCCCACAACCTCAAAGAAAGCAGCTAGAAAAATAAAAGCGTTTACAGTGAACGTCCTCCCGTTTGGTCCTCCCTCCTCGCCGGACGCTTCCCTTTATGTACAGTGAATAATAATATGCACAACACGCAGCTGTAGCATTTCACTCCGAGACTCAATGAATGTACGAAAAACTGACGTCGCAGCAGCGTCACGCAATATCACGATATCTGTCGTTCACACGTTTAAGAAAACAAACAAAAACAAAACGGTTCGGTGTAAACAGTCACATGATGAGTCGCCTTGGAAACGCCGTTGTACAAACCTGTCCTTCTTCTTTTGTTCTGTCTTGAATGTGCAGAGTTAATCGATGTATATTAAGCGAGATAAAGCGATATTTCACACAGGTGGAAGTTTTTTTTTTTTTCGGACACTCACCCAAGGATCAGCTCCCAATGCTTGTTTTTAAAGGACAACAACCTGAAACCTTCACTGACCTCTCAGTTCCCCACATTCAGCCTGATCATTTTATGAAGCTTTTATTTTGGTAACGGTTGCTGGGAAGTCTGCAGTAATCACCTCAAAATCCATCATGACTGATTTCAGTCACTCTAGACTCTCTAGATTCTGTATTATGGACATATGAAGTCATATAAATTGACTTATTGCCCCTTTAATTTGTTAACAATCTCACAAATTTACCGAGCAAGCCTACAGTCCCTTTAAAAGAAGTGAACTGTGAGACGTTTAACATTTTCAGCCTTCAAAATAGAAGCAGAAAATGCCAGAAGTGACAGACGCCCCGGGGGCGGTCTGGTCTTCGCAGCTGACTGTTCATGAACTTAAATGTAAAAGTGTAAAAAAAAAAGAAAGAAACTATTCAGTCCAAGTGAGATATCGCTTTAAGAAACCAGAATGATATTAAAGTCTATGAAATGTAGAAAAAAAAAAGAATGAAAAAATATTACGTGGCCTGAGAAGAGAGTCATGTGTCTGTTCGTGAATCAAAGATGTAAATCTTTTGCAATCAATATATGACAATGAAAGTATTGTTGAGCACAAACTATGGTAGTATGGACATTAAAGGGATTAATCACTTTAATTTTTAAGATGGATTTGCCCCTTTAGACTGTAAACTGGTGGGAATTATTAAAAGATTGCAGTTATTATAAGGAAACTATATAAAACGTTATAAATATCTGTTGATATTTGATCTAATGTACAATATTTATTGAAATATTACTCGAGAAAAGTGACCTACCCCTTTAATGTAAGTTAAAAAACCAGGGTCTTACAGAGCAGACGGGTTGTTCATTATTTATTTTAAGGGAAACAGAAGGAGTTTGTTTTCCCTTTGTGAACATTTTTCTCTTCACATTAAGAACTAAAATGCAGAAATCTGGAACATGAAATCATCTTAAAGCCATCGACTCCTTTAAAAAGAACCAGAGCTTTGTTTTGGTGGAAATTTTGGTAAATCTGTGACTCTTGAACAAACCTTACATTTTTTACAAGAATCCAGATGTTTGCATCGATCATTACAACATCAGTTCCAGAAAGAGAAACTTCTGTGTTGATTTTTTTTTTCTACTAATCTGTGGCTAATTTATTAAAATGTTTTTTGTTTTTTTTCCCCGGCTTGATACGAGAACAAATTGAAAGAGTTTTAGACACCCGGTTTGCTCAGCGTTGTATTTTATGAAGAGCACAGTGACTTGTGTGTACCTTGTACAACTGAATTAAGTTGTTAAATTGATACCATATCATTCATGATCAGTGTTTATTAGCAACAGTTATTCATTACCATTTTTATAAATCTTTAAAATCCTGAAAAAATGGAATAATTAACGCTGTGAAAAATTCTTCCTGGAAAAAAAACATCCGGTATAGAAAACGAGTGGAGATGAATGTAGAGTTTTTAAATGTCCTGTAACGGATCTGAAGAAATATACTCGAATATGTCATTTTCCTTAAAAAGATGCTGCTTTGTGTGCTTCGGGAGGCCCGTGAACCTGCATGTTATTAAGTGTGTGACGCCGTAAAAGGTCCGACTGCCTTGTTTCCTGTACATACCGAGGAGCTGTATCCTGTATGTAACGAACGATGACGATTTTTAAGTATGATTTTGTTAACGTGAACAATAAAGTTTCTGTTTTTGCTGTCGTTTTTTTTAATCCAGGGTGCTGATTTTTTTAATTTGTTATTTCTCATTTCAACTTCAGATGTGGTCAGAAAACTGGTCAGTGTTAAAACCATAGTGGAAATATTAACCTTCTTTTTTATGCACAAATCCAGCCTCACAAAGCTGATTTATAGTCTAAGACTTTAAATAACTTGTTCTAACTTCCTGTCTCTGGCTCCCACTGGGTTGTCATATCTTTCATCAACTACCTGTGGTGTCTGTCTGCTGCTGTATTTGACCTGTTTGTCAGCCACCTGCAGGGGAAATAACAGCTTGGAGAGCTGATAGTCATGACATATATCATTTAAAAAGTTAACAGACAGAATTAAACGGTTTAGAAGACATTTTCTTTTGACAAACTATATGAGATCGTTGGCTGTAAGTGATTGTTTAAATGTTTTTTAAGTTAACGTTATATGAAATTTAACTTATCGATAGATAAAACTTTATTAATACCATAGTGGGGACATTTTGTCGTCACAGCAACATAGAAACACAGTTAGGAGGAAAAAGGTGCACACAATAAAAACAAATAACAAATACAATAAAAACAAGATTAATAAAAAGCAATAACAATGAATAAATATACACACACAAACTATATAAACAAAATTAAATAAATACAACTTGGGATGAAAAAACTACTATTACTAGTAAAGCCAAAATTGTATGTATTTTCTGAACAGTCGTGGTTTAAATATGACGTAATTTGATTGATTATAAGGCGCAAATTCAAATCTCGCGCCGCTCGTTCCTCACATGAACTCCAGCAGAGTCTCGCGAGAAGCTGCTTGTACTCCGTCCAACGTCAAATAAAGTGACGTCTGAAGCTGCAGCAGATGGTCAAAGAGACTTCCGGAACATCCTGAAGAAACTCAAGACCCTCTTTTCAGGACAAGCGGCCCGGAGAGGTATTTTTGTGTGTGTTTACATGTAGCTTGTGCCTTTTAATCGATGCTAGGCGATTAGCGCCATTTTAGTCCAAGGTTGTAATGGTGCGTTCAAAAGCAACTGGGAATTTCCCCACTCGGAAAGTCGGAGGTCTTTTTTAAGAGCTCGACATGGCGACGTTTGTCGTGAAAAGTCATTTCATGGTTGACTTATTTCTCACTAATTAGAGCGGGGTGTCGTGCCGTTAAACGAGACTGATTACCGGACTGACTTACAGCCCTCCCACGCGGCCGTTACTTCACTGCCGTTAGTTTGCTGCCTGTTTTAAACCGCTAAAAACGACACGTAGAAATAACAATGACCTCATCGTTTGTCTCTTTGTTGTTGTCATGGCAACGCTCTCAACGGGTGAATTCGGAAGTTACCGAGTCGGAACTTTCCCACTTCCCTGTTGCCTGAACGCACCATTTAACTCGACCAGCTGTGCAGCTAAATGTGTAATAAAGCCAGAAAAAACAACAACAACAACACAGACCTGAATGTAAAGTCTTTATTAGAGCATTTTGGCTTTGACATATTTAATCCGCCGTGTTTTTCAAATCAACGACAATCCAAAAACAAGTGTGAATAACTTTATCTCGAGCTTTTCAATAAATCCACAACAGAAATACAAAAGACTTTTTTTAATGAATAAATCACAACTAGAAGATGGTTAGTGGGAGGATGATGGACTGAACAGATGGCTACTCTTCTATCATTTAGGGAGCGGAGGATGGATGACGTCATCACGACCAGCTGATCCGCCCTGCAGGACCCCCCCCCCCTCCCCGATTCAAGGTAACGAAGCTCACACATGTTCAGGTGACAAAAATATGAGTTTATGACGAGTAAGCACTTTTCTTTTAAAGTCAGTTTGACGTCAAACCAGTCTTTTATTTTAAACCCGATGTAGATTCAACACTTATTTTACATCGTTAACTTCTGTTTTATGTTACGCGAGATGAGCACATCAGAAAACGAACCCTCCTTCTAAGACATTTGCAGGAACATTTTTAACTTTAAACATTTGATCCATGTTGACGTGAGTCGCAAAACAGGAAGTAGAAAAGCAGGAAACGCTGCTGGGGGGTAGGGGGTGGGGCTACTACATGAACATGTCGTCATAGCCAGGTGGGGGCATGTGGTCTGGATCCGGCCTAAAAAAAACCACAAAGAAGAAAAACAGACGCTCAGTCGTGTCATCACTGTAATTCCTCTCAACGAGTGCAGAACCAGGAGAACAGAACAGGTTGTTCAGTTTGACCTGATTCAGGACAGACAGATGGAGGCGTGTGTGTGTGTGTGTGTGTGTGTGTGTGTGTGTGTGTGTGTGTGTGTGTGTGTGTGTGTGTGTGTGTGTGTGTGTCTCACCCCGGTCGTCGACGTCCGACGGGTCCGAACGGGTCGAAGCGAGCTCCCGGGGGAACGGCTCCGGGAGGCAGGATGTCTGGGATGCCACTAGACGGGTTGAAGCCAGAGCGAGGATACCCCGACCTCAACGGGTCGACGATCATCCCTCCACCGCCACGAGACCTGCAGGGGGAGGGGGGGCATTATTAGTGTGAAAACTCATTTAAAAAGCTCAAACCAGTGAAATATCAGGGAAAGAAAAGTTAGATTAACTTCAGAATAGTTGAAAAATTGCAATATCATTTAGATTTTGACATAAAAACACGAACAAATTGGATGTTTACTGATTTTGCTAAATTAAACTATTGCAGAAGATGATTTAAGTGAAAGTGCTCGAGTCAAACCCTAAAAATAGGTGAAAGGAAATGTGGAAAACTTGATGGAAATGTGACGTCTGTCAACTTTTCCACGTCAGCGAAGCGTGACGACGTTTCTGAAATACTCGTGAGACTTTTCCACTCAGGAATAAAATAGAATTTTAACAACCTTAAGTGGTGAATTAAAGGGTTAAATGTCCCTTCAGTGATTTTAAAAGAACACCTCAACACTACGTCTGTGTCAGCAAAATAAAAAAGCCGAATCTAATGTAAAATTCATGTTCAGACTAAACGTAAGTGAGTTTGCTGCTCAGCTGCTTCTGGTCGGGACTCCTCCGGCCGGCCGGCGGCCCGGCGCTCTGATGTTTGAGGTCAGAGCTTCACATTCAGCTGCCAGAGGGAGTCTGGACCGGCGCCAGTAATCCACCGCTGCCTGCCTGTTACCGTGCCGACCGACCGTTCATCCCCCAAAAATCCCAGATTAGGAGGAAACCACGGCGACGCTCAGAGATACATCTAGAAAAACATTTTTTTTAAGGTAAAAGCGAGCGGAGGGATTTAAAACGAGACGGACTCACCCGAAGGGATCGAGGTCTGCTCCTCCAGCTGCAAACGGGGGAACCAGGGGGTCGGGCCTGAAACACACACACACACACACACACACACACACACACACACACACACACACACACATATATTTGGAAACTTAATATCTGTGTTATTTAACTAAACCATATGCAAAATCAAACTGAGCAAGACTTTTTAATATCATTTTCAGCTAAAGAATGATGGAAAACAAACAAAAAGGTCCACAAATATTTATTAAATGTGAATTTCTCCGGCATTAATAAATTAATGTGACCTAGAACCATATATGGGACACAGACTGGATATAAAAGAGTTCGTAGCTTCAGGTTTGTAAAATGGTTCTGATCCAGAAGTGTCTTCAGCTGCAATACCAGCGAGTGCCACCAGAGGTCGGCTCCAAAAAGCCTCCGGCTCCATAGACTCCCATTCAACTTCTCTCATCAAATCCAAAGTGAATAAAATGTGTCCATCAGTTATCTCGGTGTTGTTAGCTAAAGTCACTCCTTCTTCTTAGTTTTCTGGAGGTCCATCTGAAAATAATCCCTCATTCATTAGAAAAGAAGATTCAAGAAGACCTGTTTTTGGGGGCGTGTCTGTTTGATTGACAGGTCTGTGGTGCAGTCAGGTTACAGCTATCGGTGGGCGGGACATAGTATCGTCAGGTTTCCGATCAGATCAGTCAGATCCACCGATACAAGACGTTTTACAAATATCACTGCTGCAGGTTTTTGGAGACGGATTTGAATTCTCGCATTTTATTGGCTAATTGAGGAAATAATTAGCAGATTCGATAAATAAACATTTGTGTTTTCTCTAATTCGCTCTGTTTATTATCCTCCACACACAGAAAACGTCTGTTACAAATCTAATCTCAATTAATCATCTCATGAATGGATGTAATTATTCTCAGTGAGTCACACAAACAGGCTTCAATCATCGACAGCGTTTTATTTTCCCGCTCCGTCGTCTTTCCTCACGTCTGAACAAACTCCAGACGATCCAGCCAACCTTCAGCTGGTCTGGATCCTTCCTCCACCTCCTCTTCCTCCTCCTCCTCCTCCTCACACTCTCTCTGTTTTTCTCTGCATCTCTTTCACTCCCTCAAATCTAGTTTTCTTTGGGTTTTTTCCTCCCGCTGATCTCCCCCCCCCCCCCTCCCCACACACAACCCCGTCCTCTCAGACTTTGGTTGACTTTCTCTCCATCTGTCACTGTTTTCTCGTCTCTCTGGAGACGAGGAGGCGACAGCGGCGAGGTCGATAAAGTGCTGACATCATCTCGCATCTCATCTGATCGGGTCACGGCTGGGAGGACTGGAGGGAGGGAGAGGGGGAGGGGGGTGATTCTGGCCTGCAGCTCCCTCCCTCCCTCCCCCCCACACACACACACACACACACACACACACACACACACACACACACACACAGTGGTGTGTGGTCACTCCTTGTCTTTACTCTGACTAGTACCAGATAGTCGGTGAGCTAGCTTTAGCTTTAGCTGATTCCCCCACTTTATATTAATTTTTCTATTTAAAAAAATATACAAAAGTTATTTAATCAGTTAGTGATCAAATTTGTTATATTACCTATTTTAATCCTAAAACCACGTCTTAATCCTCACATGTCCTCCTGGGTTCGATGTGTATTCAGATTTAGGTCCTCACAAGGACATAAAAATGTACACAGACACACACACGCACACACACACACACACACACACACACACACACACACACACACACACACACACACACACACACACTTTCCATCATATCTAAGGACTTGCATTCATTTCCTGGATACTTACCACAACCTTAAACCCACTGAAGTTTTCATGATTACATTTCTGGGAGCCGATTTTCGATCACAGATTTATGTTCCCACAGGATGAGTAACACAAACAAACAAACACACACACACACACACACACACACACACACACACACACACACACACACACACACACACACACACACACACACACACACACACACACACACACAATCTCCCAGGCTGCCCTCATTTACCAACAGCTGCTCTGTCTAGACTCTCAGCCACACACTCAGCACATCCACAGGGGTGTGTGTGTGTGTGTGTGTGTGTGTGTGTGTGTGTGTGTGTGTGTGTGTGTGTGTGTGTGTGTGTGTGTGTGTGTGTGTGTGTGTGTGTGTGTGTGTGAGTGAGAGACACAAAAACAAAAATAGTCAAACCTACACTTTTATCCAAACTATTCAGACTGTAGGCGGTTATTCTTTTTTATGTTGTTGTGCTTTTGGCACATTACATTTTTAAATATAACAAAGAAGCTTTTAAATGTTGTGTGTTAATATTAAAAATAACTCGAGTTGCTAAAAAGTAATCAGATGCTCCTAAATGTTTCTTAAGACTTTTAGATACTGTTTTAAATAAACGAAGGCGTATTTGAGGCCCGACGATCTCAAAGAGTTTCTAAAAAAAACTAACAACAATAAAACCTACCGTGGACCTGACGTTACCTCATCCTGAGCTGCCGTCTCCTTCTTTCTATTAAAGGGAGCCACAAACACGCCCTGGTGCACACACCTATCCTACGCTGCCGCTTCCTGAAGGACGAGGAAGCAGTTTGAACAGAGAAGCCGGTGTGTGTGTGTGTGTGTGTGTGTGTGTGTGTGTGTGTGTGTGTGTGTGTGTGTGTGTGTGTGTGTGTGTGTGTGTGTGTGTGTGTTGGGATGACGACGAGGCTTTAAGTGCTGCTCGGTGGACTGTGAATGAAAAATGCAGCAGTGGAGTCGGATGAAATAAAGCTGTTCTGGTTTGATTGACATGCAGGTCTGAATGAGTGAATGAGCTGCAGCTGTTGTTGTTGTTGTTGTTGTTGTTGTTGTGTCTCCACCAACCAGTGAGGCTGCGTTCCCTGCCGAGGATGTCTGTTGGGGATGCGGAGGGGGTCGTCGTCCTCTCCTCTCCTCCTCTGCGCCTCCTCCTCCCCCTCGTCCTCCCTCCGGCTCTTCCTCTCTGCTTTCTGTCCCGTCGTCCTGTCCTGCGACGGCAGCAGCTGACTCGTCACCTTCTCCGACAAACCGCCCGCGTCCTTGAACGCGCTGCAACGACACGACGGGCTTTTTTATAACTCAACGCGAGCTCGTCAGTTCGTCCAAGTATGGGCTTCATCTGGACTTTTTCTATTTTTAAATTTTTTATTTTAATGTTTGTTTTGTTTGTTTTGAAGAAAACAGAAAATTGAAACACCGACCTGTCAAACGTGTGCAGCTGGTCGGTGTCCACGTGATCACTGATGTTCACCATCAAGTCTGACACCTGCTGCGTACGGCAGTTCTACACACACACACACACACACACACACACACACACACACACACACACACACACACACACACGTATAAGACACAAAAAGACACAACAAGGGCTCTGTGTTGTATTCAGAAAGTTTTTTTTCTTTCAATAGTTTAGAGGGGGAGAGTGTAACCATGGTGACACAGAAAATGACCCGGGTTACGCTCTCCCCCCTCTAAACTGCATGAGGGGCGTTTGAAGACGGCCTACCATCAGGTTGAAGATCAAGGTGGAGTCGACGGAGATGGCTTTGAGCATCATGGGGGTGTCGGTGGTGTTGGCTTTGTAACGTAGGCTGTACAACTCCTTGTTGCTGCTCCAGTCGGCCGGCAGCAGCTCGGACTTCTTGTCGCCGCTGCGAGGCTGCGACGAGGAAGAGGAGGAGGAGGAGGAGGAGGGGAAGACACAGACATGGGGGATAAAAACAGGAGAGTGAGACTTCCTGTTTATCTGTTTCCTGGTCTCTGATTGGTGGAGGAGCTAACGAAGGAAGTCAGGTGTGTTGAGTCGTTGCTCTGCAGGAGGAAACGCTTCACTGGTAAGAAGTCAAATGTTTGATGTTTAGAGAGTGACTCGTTTTTTATGAGGAGTTTGCCAGGAAAAATATAAATGTAGAAATGCATAATATTAGTTGTTTAGTTTTATTGTGGTATTTAAAATGTTTTTTCCCGTGTTTTGTTTGGTGAGTTGCTGATGTAGTAGTTGTGTGTATCCCGTCGGGCCGGACTAACTTCTTCTTCTTCTGTGTGTGTTGTTAATTGTTTTGTTTGTTGTTTTTGTGCACCGCTGATTGAGCTCCCCGCGGTGTTGCAGTGTGACTGGCCCCCACCGGGTTAGCAGGCTCAAGATGACGTGACAGTTTTCAGAGCTCGTCACATTTCTACTTTTTAAAATAACTGCTGGTTTATTCTGCATCAAACACAACAGCTCGTTTAAACACCGATAAACAGCAGCAGCAGCACGTTGGACAGATTTGTTGTTCTCCGTCAGTTACACAGGAGGCAGAACTCGTTTAGGAAGCTAACGCTAATCTGGCGCATGCAGAAGTCCATCAGAAAAAACGAGATTTCTGTCTTCTTCCTGCGCGAGAAGAGTCAACAAGATGTCACACAACAAACACGGAGCGGTCACTGTAATATTTCAGACCCTCTCTTCAATTCGGCGTCCAACTCATTCCAGCAGCGCGTATTTTGGTGAAAATCTGAGACATCTTCTGGTAATCCGTTGACCTTCATTATATGAATCCAGTCAGTCGTGACGCACAAATCGTGAATGCACAAATCCCCCGAAAAGATGACGAAATCAGAGAAATACCGACCAAGACCTGCACCAGTCTCGGTGCTGATGCACCGCCAGGTTCGGCTGAAGTGATCCGGTTGAGCTCACCTCGTCCCCGGAGCCGATGCACCGGTATCCACTCTTGATCATCTCCCAGTGAACGAAGCACACGACGGCGTCCTGCGGGCAGCTGATGTCACCTGCGACGCAGGTGTACAACACCTCTAAACCTGCCATGTTTCCTCAGTCCACCAACATCAACAACACTTTCGAGGGCAAGAAATGAAAACGAAAGTCCAAACAGAAGCTTCACGGCGTCGACTTCCTAGCAACAGCAAAACTTCCGGTCTGCGGATTTCAAAGTAAAAGCACCAGGACACGGTGTCGTATTTAAGTTTTAATTGTATCAACAGTCATACAAAATGTTCGAACATGTGCTCAAACCAGAGGAGTACGAAATAAATAATATGAAATCAAACGTGTACAATATGAATCGTACTTCCGTCTTCTTTGCTTTTTATTCTTCACATCTTTGATTTTAGTGACTGAGTTTGGGGCCAGTGGTTTCTGGTTTCCCTCTAAAACTCTCCTATCTCCTATCTAACCTACCAGGCTTTTCTATTTTAACGTAATGTTGCTGGTGAGAACAGTATTCAGGTTTCTATTTTACTGTACCTGTGTTGTGCACATACATAAACTAACCACTAGAGGGCAGTGTTGAATTATTTTAGGTTATTCATAGGTAGCTAGGCTAAACTTTCATTATTTAAATCTTCATATTTCTATAAGAGCAGTTAATGTCTGAGGTATATTCAGTATTTTGAGAATAATCCTGAATTATATTTGACTTTTTTTTTTAACACACTTTCAAAAGCAATCATTTCTAATAGGATACAGAAGATGAAGCTTGATCATCATAATCATCCCAAACAGAGACGCAATCAAATTTAAATTATAAACCAAATATTACAAAACAAATTCTAGAAGTGGTCAATTACTTTTGTATGGACGTTTGTTATTAATATGCATTTGATTAGTAGATTTGATCATTTGGTGAATGTATTTCTTCACATGAAGGAAAAACACATCAGTGTCTTTTTAGTCACGTTCACTTTATTTGTGAAAACACCAGAAAAGTAACGTGTAAATGTAAAGTGTAAATCCTTAATACAAACAGCTAATTTGAGCTGAAACTGTCATAATTACCAAAACAAAACTCTCATTGGATCTCCAAAATAATTTGCCAGACTAAACTATTCTTATATTTTTATAATCTCAGCACAGATTACATAGAAAATAATAAAGTCTCCCACAGTTCTCGTTGAAGATTAGATGTGATTAAAGTCAGTGACGGTTTATTCAACAGACTAGTAAACACATTGATTATTAATATAAAAAAAAAAAATTTTAAATCCCAGAAGTATTTCCACTTCATTTCTGATGTTTAGATGATTTTATTTGTATTCTAAGCAGGTGTTAGTGAATAAATGGCCCTCGTGCCCCGTCACGCGTTCAGAGTGTGTTTCCTCTGTGAGTGCTGTATCTGCTGTTGTCTCGGGTCTCGGTCGTCTTTATCAGCAGCTTCGGAGCAGGAGAGCTGCTGCTGCTGCTGCTGTGGTAGCCGTTACTGCCCTTCGCACCTGGAGGGGAAAGAAACAGAGAAACAGGAAGAAGATGGTGGGAAATACAGAAAGAACGAAAGTCAAATATGAGCTTCTTCATTTAAAAAATGACCTCTGGATCAGTGGTTTGGTTTAACCTTTTTCTTTTTCTTTTTTTTTTTATCAGATAAGCGTGTTGAGGTGTGAGGAGTGCGGTTCAGTGTCTTCATGATGCGTACAGTGTTGTTACTTACTGTAGCTGGAGATGGCCTGGATGCTGAGGATGGACTGTTGTCCGAGTCTGCAGAGGAAGACAAAGACGTTCGTTGGTGTGTTTTAGTGGATTTGACCGTAATGCTGACTTTGCATTCTCCACCTCCATCGTAGAGATTTATGAGAAGTGACACAAAACAATATCTTATCGGAGCTGTATTATAATTTTCTTTGTCCTTTCAGTCCGACTGAAAAAAATATTTTAAATAACTCATAAAAATCTCCCACTTCACGCTAAATAGTTGAAAGGTCACTATTTGTATCAGAACCTGCTTCTTAGAGACGGTTGGATGGATTATATCCATAAATCTCACCTGTCCTCCTCTCCTTCCAGCAGCTTCCTGTAGGTGGCGATCTCGATGTCCAGAGCCAGTTTCAGGTTCATCAGGTCCTGCAGGTGAGAAAAACAGGTTGGCGTCAGTTTGACTTTATTTAACTGCTCTTTCCTGTCTACTCTTCGTCACCACTTCCTGTCTTTTCCTGAGCGGCTCACCTGGTACTCCCGGAGCTGTCGGGCCATGTCCTGCTTGGCTCTCTGCAGAGCGTCCTCCAGGTCTCTGGTCCGAG
Source organism: Brachyistius frenatus (assembly GCF_029030835.1). Classification (NCBI taxonomy): domain Eukaryota; kingdom Metazoa; phylum Chordata; class Actinopteri; family Embiotocidae; genus Brachyistius; species Brachyistius frenatus. The sequence goes on along the minus strand of NW_027210710.1, from coordinate 222,031 downwards.
CTTTGGCCTCTTTCACGGCCAGCTCTCCGCGCTCCTCCGCCTCGGCCAGCTGATTCTCCAGATTGCCACGCTGTTTGGGGGGGAGGAGGAGGAGGAGGGGGGGGGAGAGACATAGACAAGATAAAAACCATCCATGCCGGATCCGAAGTAACAGGAGAATCACGTTGTGCCAGCTTGCCTGTAACCGTACTTGCGCTTTGACCGCCTCGATCTCGCTCTGCAGTCGGCTGATCAGTCGGTTGACCTCGGCCACTTCGCCCTTCACGATGCGGAGCTCGTCTCCGAACCGGCTGGCCTGCACCGACATCTGCTCGAACTGCGAGCGGAGAAAACGCCGACTACTATCTGCAAAAACTGCTGCGTGTCTCTTTGAATAAAAACAAAACTAGAGGCTCATGATAGATGGTGAGGAAGACGAATTAACAAAGACACTGAGGAGCTTCTCAAACTAATCTTTAGTTTCTCAGCTTTCAGACGATGGATCATCTTCTATGTGGATGATACCGTTGACCCAAAGATCTCTCTAAAAAGGATCAAAACTGGACTATTGTGTTTCTCTGAGGATTAAAGGAATAGAATTACAACCTATAAAATGAACAGAATAGAACTATCAGATGTTATCCGGTGTCTCGCCCGTACCTTGGTCTTGTACCAGGCCTCCGCCTCCTCCCGGCTGCGAGCAGCGATCTCTTCGTACTGAGCTTTGACCTCGGCGACGATCTGCTCCATGTTCAGGCTGCGGCTGTTGTCCATCTGCACCACCACCGACGTGTCTTTAATGCTGGCCTGCAGCTCGCGCAGCTCCTGGTCACGAAACGGTGAAGTGAAGCAACAAAGACGAATAATATTCAGTCCCGCGTGTCCACAGGTGATGACATGAAGAGAAATGATGTCCAAAAGACTGGGACAACTCAGTTTACATGTAAACAAGTTAGATTTGTTTGATTGTCAATCAGTGAACTAAAGGAAACTGCAGCTTTAATACGGTGTGGAAGTACAGAAGTTAGTTTTACAACGTTTAGAAGCGTGAATACGTTTCTGTACCTCCTCATAGACGTTGCGCAGGAAGTTGATTTCATCAGTCAGAGCTCCGACTTTATCCTCCAGATCGGCCTTCACCAGGTACGCCGAGTCTACGTCCTGAAAACAGATTTTGCAGATTCAAAAAACCCACTGAAACGTGTGTGCATACGTGCCGTGTAGTCGTACACTGGTTGGGAAGTTGGTGCCAAAATATTTGGAAAAGTCCGACATTCCCAAACTGAAATATCGCGGACGTTGCTGCTTCTCTCATGTGACGCCAAAAAAAGGACAATTTTCCAAATCTTTGTGTTTTGAAGCCTGCGGGAACCCAGTCGGGATGTGAAGGACAATAGAGAGGTTCATCTTACACCTGTGTGAATGAATGCGTGTCTGTCCGCTGACCTTCTTTAGGATGACGAAGTCATTCTCCAGGTTGTTTCTCTTGTTGATCTCGTCCTCGTATCTGCGACAGAGATGGGACAGCGTTGACCTTTAACGACACGGATTAACGTACCCGGGACATTACAGAAGTCCAAAGTGTCCTTGGTGTACTTGTGTTTGTAGTCCTCCACCAGGCCCTGCATGTTCCTCAGCTCCCCGTCCAGCTTGGTCCTGTCGTTGTTGACCAGGTCCATCTGGCGCCTCAGACCCGCCATGTAGGCCTCGAACATGGGCTCCACGTTGGAGCGGCCGACGCCCTGACCCTGCAGCAGCTCCAGCTTGGTCTCCAGCATCTTGTTCTGCTGCTCCAGGAAACGCACCTTTGGAGGGAGGTAACAGCCCCATTCAGCCATATTGGAGGTTTTAACATGATGTTTTTTGTTTCTGACCAAATAACAATGAAATATTTGACCATTTAGCACCAGACAAAAAAACAAACCAAAAAACAAAAGTTGGAGAAATACAAAACATTAAAATTTTAGTTTGTCGTATTTACGTTCAATCTTAAATGTTAAATTGTTGACATGAAAACTGGCCCCGTTAATTATTTAGAAAACAACTCACGAAAAAAAAAATACTCAGAAGCAGAAAGGATGGATGAAGAGACATTTGGTCATTATTGGTCATATTACACAAAGAAATGTGTAGAACTGAAATGATTAGTGGATTATTAAATTAGTCAATCATCAGAAAAATACTTCAGTCTATGAAAAGTGAGTATTTGTTGTCTTTTTTGGGGGTTTTGGACAATGATTAATTGGTTAATTAAGAAAATAACCAGCAGATTGAACCATTAAAATGAATATAATGAGAACAATGTCCCCATTTGATAAACGGAGGACGAAGGAATGTCAGCAGAGAAACCAGCTCGAGCGTCACGTCACCAGCGACCGTTCTCCGGGCCGGTATCTGCTCGGCTCGTGTTTCCTGCCGGCGGCCCGGTTGGTCCACCGGCTCATTATTCCTCCCGACACAAAGCCTGGTTCTGTTCGGAGCTGAGTAATCTCCCTCCGGGACGCCGCACCGGCTCTGACCTGATTCATCAGGTTACAGCGCCGCTCAATGGGACGGAAATGGGACAGATATCTTAAATATCCGGCGGCCCGGTGCCACAATTTCAGGCTGCAGATGGATTTTGAAATCCCAGATGGATTCTCAGACTTTCTGACTCGTACTGAAGTCTCTGGGTTCGAAAAATGAATGTTCAGTTCTGGCTGACGATGTTTTTCTGCAGTAACCGGCGTCGTTTCATCTCCCAGAGATCTTGACTGGTTTAAACTGGGTCATCGGACTAATGACTTCTCTGCATGAGGGAAGCAGCTCTTTAATGTTTCATTGAAGAGCTGGAGCCGTGTGGGGTCGGATTACACCAGTAGTTGCATGGTCGGTTTATTTTTCCCTTCACTTGAATTTACCTTTTAGTTTTCTCCTTCCTTTACGCAAGGCTGCAGATTCAGTTGGGGGAGGTGGGAGGGGGATTTATGTGAGTAAATTAGATGTACCATCATGGATCAATAAACAAGAGGTAAAAAAAACTGGCCAAGATTTAGTTTTTAAAAGCCCAGGTTGAGGTTTCAGCCTTTCATGCATCGTGAAAGCAGCGAGGACAAAAGGACTCTTGTGTGTTGGCGTTTCGCCTGGAAGTCACATCAGAGATGGACGGACGAGGTGGTGAATGTTTGCTACGAGGTTTCACAATATTTGGTCTGATTTGTTGGTTAACTTTTCTGGCAAAACATGAATGGTTGTATTGAAAAGCGCTGCAGAATCTAACACTTGACATTGTGGCGTGGAAAAGTGGGAAGCTATAACGTCCACGAGGAAGTATTCAGAGTTTCGTCTCTTCATCATCATCATCATCATCATCACTGAGTTCCACACTAACGTGACCGCTGGTACGAGGACATTAGTGATTTCATCATGGACCTGAAACTGGAGCAGAGAAACATCAGTGTTCCTGAGCCCATGCAGTGATTTCCACTACGGAATCATGTCTGTTTTGAAGTTCCACCTGAACACACTGTTTTCGTTGACGTTGTGTCACCGTGAATTCGTCCCCCAGAGTCAGACTGTCAACACAGAGTTCCACTGGGACCTTCTGAGGCGTCTGAGGGGGAAACACATTTGCTGGAAACCACCTGAACTGTGGCGCCATGGCAACAGGCTTCTCCAACGTGTTCAGGATTTTCCGTTCTCCAAAAATTTGACCCTAAATCAAATGCAAAAGACGAGGCCGAAAACCAACATTGGATGGCTGTGATTTAAAAACAGACATGATTCTGTGGTGGAAATCACTGCATGGGCTCAGGAACACTCGGCTGTAAGTGGGCGTGTTGTAGATTTTCTGCTCTCCAAAAATTGGACCCAAACTCTTGATGTTTCTCTGCTCCAGTTTCAGGTTTCCACGGTGACATCAGTACGTTAACAGGTGGAACTCGGTGATGATCAAGAGACGTAACTTATCCCCGTCAGCGTGTTTGATGTTTACGTGGTGCGGTTGATTTTATTTTACAAAAAAACGAGGCTGATTTTGTCCGTTTGGACGAAGGCAGCTCTCTGACGCCGGGCGCCTGAAGTTTGTGTCGGCTGATGTGAGAAGCCAACAAAGCCTCTATTGTGGAAGTGTCACCGACTCCGTGAGAAAGCGGAGATGTTCCCTGAGCAGGGTATCGATGTCCTGCGTTATCACTCCCGCTGTGGGAAATGTGTGCAGCCTGTGTTCTTCAGGAAACACAACTTCTCACATTTACCTTCTTTTAGTACTGTTGTCCAACACGTTTTAAACACGTTACGACGCTCTTATATACGAGAGCAGCTTTTTATTTACGGGTTTTGTGTCGGGTGAGCTTTGATGCTGCAGCAGACTGAGCAACACATTTTCTGTTGTTTTGTTCGACTTCCTTCTCGAGCATTTCGATCTGAAATAAAACGGACTGTCAGGTGAAACTACTGATTTGAAGCTTGAAGTGATTCTTTGTTGAAGTGTGTTAACTTCACGGTGTCGAGATGTTTGTCCTTCTGCTGTATTTAAAAACAGGAGGTTTTAAAAATAGCTTTGACTGCTGCCCCGACGCACCGTTAAAGGAGTTTCCACTTCTAATATGACCTCGACCTTCACGTTCAGGAATTATTACTAAAAGTCAGAAGTTAATCTTCAGTAACTGTTTAAAATAAAACAAATTAGATTTTTCTTTTAATAAAAAAGATGTCATTATTTTCTGCTTCCAGTATAATAAATTTCAGCTGAACACACTAAAGTAAATATTCCAAAACAAAAATAAATGACAAATAACAAAACCTTGAAATTATTTTAAGTTCATTCAACTTTTAAATGACAAGTTTCCCTGCTGCCTTACAGATATAAGTTAACTGAACTCAATAATTAGTTTGAAGCTGTCCTGAGTTTTGATTAATGTATATTATTTTAAGTGAAGAAAACAGGTTCCATAAACTTAAAAATATTAATTTGAATCAACAGACAAACTTTTGTCACTTTGTGATTTTAATATGAAACCATTTACTGACAATATTTTTAACCTCTAAGGTGATCCAAACATTAATATAAAAAAATTAGGATGTTTTTCCATAAATTAAAATAAATGAAAAGGTTTAAATTACGACTTTTAAAAGAGTTTTTTTTAAAGCAGTGAATTAGATTTTCAAGCAGAAACGGATCAAATTGACATTAAAGACTTCTTATGTCAAAACAACAGTCTCTCTCTGAAGTATTCAAACTACAATGTCAGACAGAAACACTTTCAAATCTGCACTTTAAGAGCTTTTTAAAGGTTTTTTTGTCAGTTAGTCGACGGATGAGTCGCTGTGGTTCGTCACCTTGTCTATGAAGTTGGCGAAGCGGTTGTTGAGGCTCTTGATCTGCTCCTTCTCGTGGGCCCGGCTCATGGACAGGCTGGGGTCGATCTCCAGGTTGAGGGGGGCCAGCAGGCTCTTGTTGATGGACAGGGAGGCCAGCGAGCCCCCCAGGCCCTGGTGGTGCCCGTTGGCGTACAGAGAGCTGCTGCTCAGGGAGACGCCGCCGTAGCCGCTCAGCCTCCTGGAGCCGCCGCTGCTCCGCACCGAGCTGCTGGAGCTGATTCTCTTGGTCCGGCTCAGACTCATGATGGAGAGGGAGGTTTGAAGGGATGGATTAATGATCGGGTTGACAGGAAATTCAGGAGAAACACGGCCGAGAAGATGATGGAGATGCAAACTTGAATAAAAACAGGCTGGACGGAGCAGAATATGAGCGACGGAGGAGGAAAGAGGAGGTGAATGCTGGATGTCCGACCACAGTGAGGAGTCTCAGGTGTCTGCCGACCTTTTAAACCTCCACAGGGTGGAGTCAGGGGAGGAGGGAGAAGCGACGGAGCTGCAGGTGTCAGATATGTTTCTGACTTTCAGGCCAAAGTTTTAAAAAGTTGTGTTTTTTTAAAAGTTTGCACTAACGGGTGCTGCTGATTGTGGCCTTTTCTGGCATCATTTACTGTCTAAAATTAAACTTGTGATCCGGAACCTCCTGCTAGAGAGAGCGGAGAAGACCTGGCGACATCCAGTGAACTCCACCTTCAGCAGATTTGAGACAAAAAGTGGATCTTTGTGCGTCAGGTTTTCCTCCTTCTGCCTCCACGCAGGTTTAATGTCCCGCTTTGCATTTCAGAAACCATCCCATGACCTCATCGGTCAACGTCACAACCTGGACTTATTTATTTACATTCATCCAGCAACAAAGATGAAGTACAGCTGCTTAATTTGGTCTTTGGAAAGTTGAGTATGAAATATTTGATGATCAAAATTTGTCAAAAATAACCGCCAACAATTTCCTACTTTTTTAAACTATAGAAGTCAGAAATCAGAAAAGTATGAATTATGATTTTAAAAAGTTAAAATTGTGATTTATTAAGTTAAAATTCTGAATTTAAGATGCAAATTATATAATAAAAGGTCAGAATTAAGTCTAAAACATTTAGGAAAATGTGTCCTAAAAAAAAGATCAGTATTAGGAAATAAAAACATGAGAAAAAAACATTTCCACACATGTTTGATTACATCCTGCAGAAACAACTCATTTTCTATCTTTTATTATTAAATTCAAATGAGACGTAATAATTTGCAGGAGCAACAATGAAAAGACACAGAACATCGTTTTTAACATTAACATTTATTTAATTACATCAAATATGAAAAACAACATCTGTGGTTTCTGATTTCACAACTGGAAGGAAAAAAAAACCAACTTCAAAACCGCTGACAATCATTGCTCCATTCAGGGTCGTCCTGGCAACACGTTGCTTTATTCACCTCTGGTTGCCATGGGAACATAGTGGCTGATTAAGGCAGGCTCTGAATTGGACTGTAGAAGTTGTCTACTTGTAAATAGTTTACTTAATAAATCATTTATTATTTACTTTAAACAGGAAGTCGAGTCAGGTGTCCTCTGATCGGACTTTTTATGTTTTATTAAATGAATCAGTCAATAAAAGAAAGATTGATATTTGAGGACCGGCTGCCTCCGAGGATGCTGGGATCATTTTGGCTGATGGAATGTTTCAGGAGCAGAGCATCATGGGAAGGGAGGGTGGACAGATCCTAATTTGATATCAGTGTCTGATATCAAATTAATCACCAGTCATGGTTGTTATTTCTAATCATCATCAAACAGGATGAAAGTTTTTCTCCCGGTGGGTTGGAGGTTCGAGCCGGCGTCATGCTGAAGAATATAATTTAAGAAAAACAGATGCCAGACGGTGGACAGCGTTTTGTTGTCAGTCCAAAACGTCCAGAAGTTTTATGAATTCCTCTTTGCAGACTGAAGTCGTCCTGGGAAGGTCAAAGGTCGCCGTAACGGTGTGTGTCACTGCTCGTTCTGCTGTGTGTCTGTGATGGTGGAGACGGCGCCCTGCCCTTTGCTGACATCACTGATACACGCCCACTGACCGTCCATCGACTCCTTCCACAGCGTCACCTGCAAGCAGGGCGAAGGAAAAAACACTATTAAGCACCTTTTGAAAAATACACGAGGAAGAATAAATATTACGATAAAAATAATATGTATTTTGGATAATAAATGTTATGAATCCAGATTTCCTACCTTGTTGTCTCCTCCAGAAACGGCCAGGATGTTCCCGGTGATGGACCAGCTGACGTGCCACACCACGTCGTTGAACTTGTGCAGCAGTTTGGCCGTCCAGGTGTTTCCTGCCGGGTCGTCGCACGTCCAGATGAAGACGCGGCCGTCCTGGAAGAAAGAAAACAAAACGCTTTCTGCTTAAACTCTGGAGGTTTGAACCCGACAAGTTCCTTCATGATGTTTCCTGGTCATGACAATAACTGTAGAAATGACTGAACGCGATGTTCTGGCTCCACCTAGTGGTGGAGGAGAGTCATACACCTGAGCTATCAAACCTTCTTTTGTGCTTTTTGTTGATAAGATTGAGAGAAATTTGGATGCTGCTGAAGAGAGAACATGTTGAACAGGTCGATAAATCCCTCAAAGTAAAAATCACCCCTCTTGAGTGCGTTAAATCTGACCTGAGAGCAGCTGGCGATGGTGCTGGTGGGCAGACCGATGGACGGAGCCCAGCCGACGTCTCTCACCCAGTCGCTGTGAGCCTCCAGCTTCTGGTCCTCCTTCCACTGACCGTCCTCCTCTCTGCAGACACAAACCATCAACTCTCTCTGAGAAATCATTTACTGTCAAAACAAAATATCATCGTCAAGTTCAACTTTGATGTGAATACGTCGGTGACTCTGCTTCACAAACCGTGATTGATTTATTTTGGACTCTTTTAAAACACGATACATTAAAAAAACTCACTTCCAGAGTTTCACCAGGTTGTCGCAGCCTCCGGAGACGAAGCGCTTCACGTAGTTCGGCTTCTGACCCGACGGCTGATCGATCAGGCTGCCGGGAACCACGGCCGGAGCCCAGCTGACGGCGTTACAGCCGATCTGAGGCAGAGTTACATCTCCAGAGTGAGACGCCAGAATCACGGCACGTCCTTCAAAACAAGCGCTGCCGACTTCGCAGTCGGCGTTTCCTCCGTGTGGAACTCACCGTGTGCGCGTTGCTGATCTTCTTCACGTCCCACTGCTGATCTCCGGTAAACGTGAGGAGGGAAATCGCTCCGTCCGAGCTGCCGCAGGCCAGAATGAGGCCGAAGTCGTACGGACCCCAGCAGACAGAGTTCACTGTGGACGACACGGGACCGACGGGTCAAACCACCAAAAGGAAAGAAACCACAACGACAACACAGACTTCGATATCTGCAGCCGATATAATTCAGGTTTTAAACTGGAAGCGCGAGCGAGCGACGGACCGACCTGACGACTCGTGGCCGGTGTACTCGTACATCTTGTCCCAGGATCCGTTCTCCTCCTTCCAGACGATGACTTTGCGGTCGTAGGAGCAGGAAGCCAGGATGTTGCCGAACATCGGGTGAGCCCAGGCGACCTGCCACACGGGGCCCTCGTGGCTGCGCAGCAACAACAACAACAACAACAACAACAACAACAGGAGACAAAACTTACTGCCGAGTCTCTCGGGACGACCCAGGAAGAGGAAAATAAAGTGAGATTCAACGGAAGTTGACTCATCTGTTTGTGAAGTAAGTTTCTCACCCTCGGAGGTCGGCCACCAGAATCTGTCCTCCGTTACGGACGTCGAAGATCTTGACGGTGCGGTCGGAGGAGCAGGTGGCCAGTCGGGTCCCGTAGTAGTCCATCTGGGCATCGTGCTGCAACAAGGACAAGAGACAAACAACAACACAAGAAAACGTCAAAGACCCCAAACAGGAAATCTTCTCCTGACGAGGAGGAAGGTTTCCTTCCGGTGATACTGGGTCATTAAGATCACGGATTCATTAACTCGCGTCTCCATGAAATTAGAATTTTCTACCAGTTTAAGAGGAAAAATAGCCCGTTTTAATTTGACAGGTTTATAATTACAGACTGACATGAATGAAGGTTATACATCCTCCTCTGGTTCCCACCGACACCAGCAGCTGTCACGTCAGTGTCCAAACACACCTGCGACGTGAAGCCATGTTGTCCAAGTCACGTGTGTGTTTGGTGGTTTGATTCCGTCCAGTGAAACATGTTGCTGCTAACGTTAGCTTTCATCACCAGCTCAAAGAAAACAACAAAAACAACTTACGATCATGTCCTCGTGGGACGTGTCCACAGTGTTAATTACCGAAACCTGAAATCCAAAAACAAACAAACAAACAAACAAACACATGAATCAGCACAAAAATGAAACATAAATAAAATCAAAGATTGAGTGATTAGCCTCCTGCTGTTAGCGACTCTGCTAACGAGCGAGCTAGCCAGCTAGCATCAGCTGTGAACGTCCCCGACGGAACAAACAGCTTCGACCTGCGGTGAAGAACCAGCGAGCCCGGACTCACCATGACCGCAGCGGAGCCACAAACCCTCCAAACGACCCGGCACCTTCTTTCTGAACGAGAAATAAAACCGCCGTCGCCGATAACTCCGACGTGGCAACAAGTTCCCAACCGGTCCCACCACACTGCCTTCCGGTGGAAACGATACGCGCCAAACAAAAGGTTCCGCGTACCAAAGGAAAGGACTGCGTTTGATCATCAACCGTTACGGGTTAAAAAAAAAAAGAACAAAAAATATAAAAAGTTTGCTAAATGTGTTTTTTTAGGGAGAGGAAGGATGTTTAATCCGACCTGTTACCTTGAGTTTGATACTTAACAATTATTTTGTTTAATACAAAATAATTTTGGAGGAAGAGGAAGACGGTTAATCCGACCTGTTACGTTATTAAAAGTCGTGCTAACTGCTAATTGACGTTTTAGGCTAATTAAAGAGCAAAATAAAACGGTTGAAATCCCTTTTTACCAAACTGCCATACTCGATGTGTCCACGCGGCGGCGCCACAAACATGGAATATTTCAGGTCTATTTTTATCTGAACCGAGTGTCAGGTTCCACCGGACCGTCAGCGCCCCTCTCCCCCCCCCCACCGCCAGCCTCGCCATGTTGTCTGCTTAAATCTGCTGCCCCAGTTTACCGGTTTTATTTATTGTAGAAAAGAGTTAGTTTTCGCCGCTGACAGCTGTCAAAGAAGGAAGATGTCGAGCGTTTCCTACCACATCTCCAACCTGCTGGAGAAAATGACTTCTACTGACAAAGACTTCAGGTGAGGAGCCGTCAGATGACACTTCAGTCCGGACTCATGTCTGGGCCTTAGTGGGACTTTTCTCTCCTATTTTTTTTAAAGTTTATCTGATTTTTCCAGAGAGATTATTAATCACATTGAAGCCTACTTTTAATCAGGGCTGCAACTACAAGGGTTATTTCTCATTTTTGATGAATAGTTTTCTCTATAAAATGCTTGAAAACAGTGAAAACTAGTTATAATGTCCCACAGACCAAGAAACAGTTCAAAACACAAAGATATTCAGTTTACGACAACTTCATTTCCACCAAAGTTAGGATGCTGTGCAAAATGTCAATAAAAACAGAATTCGATGATTTCCAAGTCATGTAAACACATTTAATGTGAAAATAGTACAAAGGAAACATATAAAATGTTAAAACGGAGAAATGTTATTGTTTAATGTAAAATATATGCAAATTTTCAATTTGTCATCAACAAAATGTTTTTAAAAGTTGTGTAACATTAAAAGAAACACCTGGTAGGACGGCTCACTACTAACCAGGTTAATTGGCAACAGATCAGTGAGATGATTGAGTATAAAAAGAGCGTTTCAGGGAGGCAACCAATACTGGATGGTGGTGATCTTCAGGCCCTCTGCATTAAAGAAAAACAGTGGAAATCACTGCATGGGCTCAGGAACACTTCTGAAAATCAACGTCTGTGAACACACGGGGTTCCTACAATGTCAGGGAGTTTTTACAACTCTTTTTCAGACAAGTGAAGTTCATGGGATTTGATCATTTTTAGAGGAATTTTGTTTGCATGTTGCAAATTTTAATTGCCTTTTATAGAAATATAGTAATTTCCCTGTGTTTTTTTGTTTTTTTTCCAGGTTCATGGCCACGAACGACTTGATGCTGGAGCTGCAGAAAGACAGCATCAAGCTGGACGAGGACAGCGAGAGGAAGGTGGTGACCATGCTGCTCAAACTGCTGGAGGACAAGAACGGAGAGGTGCAGAACCTGGCGGTGAAATGGTAAACTTACTAAATCTAACGAAAGGTCAAAGGTCAACCCAGCTGCGGATTCGTCGTGTTGTTTAATTAAAACGTCACTTCGGGGCTTTTTAAAAAAAATGATTTTCTGCCCCGTTAATCGGTGAATGAAAAACAGTTGCGGCCGTAGACTGAAGTGGGGTGTGTTTGATTTTCAGCCTGGCGCCTCTGGTGAGCAAAGTGAAGGAGCCTCAGGTGGAGACGATGGTGGACACGCTGTGTTCCAACATGACGTCGGACAAAGAGCAGCTGAGGGACATTTCCAGCATGGGTCTGAAGACGGTGATCGCAGAGCTGCCGCTGTCGTCGTCAGGTGAGCGACGGCCGCTCGCTGTCTCCTCCTCGTTGATTGCAGGTTTCCATCTAACAGCTTCAGAAGTTTTCAGAACGTCTCACAGCAAAATTCTGGCCATAAATAATTAAAAAAATAGTTCCCGTTCATTTCGTATTTGTAAATTTGTTCCTTTAAATGCAACCACACGTCAAACAAACACGGAAGATTAACGTCTTCTTAATTTTAATTTCTCTACCATTTTCCCTGAAACCTTCACCCGTTAGGATCATAATGCTTTTATTCATTATTTCACACCAACTACACAATTTGTCCGTTTAAAAAAACACACTTCTGATCTGAGCCGCTGTTGCTTTGCAAACTTCCCTTTCTGGGTTGGTGTGTTTGCGGGTCGACAGGTTTGTCTCTGACGGTCAGTGTGTGTAAGAAGATCACCTCCCAGCTGATCGGGGCTGTCGGGAAACAGGAGGACGTGTCGGTGCAGCTGGAGGCGCTGGACATCCTGTCGGACATGTTGGGAAGGTAACAACGCGTGTCGGAAAAATACCAACACGCAACGACTCTGAAAAACAACCTGCGTGAGGATGATGTGTTTGTGCTCCTCCTGCAGGCTGAGCGGCGCTCTGCTCAGTTTCCACGGATCTCTGCTGTCCAGCCTGCTGCCTCAGGTACAGAACACGCAAACATGCCTACAGAACACGCAAACATGCCTCAGGTACAGAACACGCAAACATGCCTACAGAACACGCAAACATGCCTCAGGTACAGAACACGCAAACATGCCTACAGAACACGCAAACATGCCTACAGAACACGCAAACATGCCTCAGGTACAGAAACACGTAAACATGTCTCAGGTACAGAAACATGTAAACATGTAAACATGTCTACAGAAACATGTAAACATGTCTCAGGTACAGAAACATGTAAACATGTAAACATGTCTACAGAAACACGTAAACATGTCTCAGGTACAGAAACATGTAAACATGTCTACAGAAACATGTAAACATGTCTACACAAACACGTAAACATGTCTCAGGTACAGAAACATGTAAACATGTAAACATGTCTACAGAAACATGTAAACATGCCTACAGAAACACGTAAACATGTCTCAGGTACAGAAACATGTAAACATGTCTACAGAAACATGTAAACATGTCTACAGAAACATGTAAACATGCCTGCAGAAACACGTAAACATGTCTACAAACACGCAAACATGCCTACAGAAACACGTAAACATGTCTCAGGTACAGAAACATGTAAACATGCCTGCAGAAACACGTAAACATGTCTACAAACACGCAAACATGCCTACAGAAACATGTAAACATGTCTCAGGTACAGAAACATGTAAACATGCCTGCAGAAACACGTAAACATGTCTACAGAAACACGTAAACATGCCTGCAGAAACATGTAAACATGTCTCAGGTACAGAACACGCAAACATGCCTCAGGTACAGAAACACGTAAACATGTCTCAGGTACAGAAACATGTAAACATGTCTACAGAAACATGTAAACATGTCTCAGGTACAGAAACATGTAAACATGTAAACATGTCTACAGAAACACATAAACATGTCTACAGAAACACGTAAACATGTCTCAGGTACAGAAACATGTAAACATGTAAACATGTCTACAGAAACATGTAAACATGTCTACACAAACACGTAAACATGTCTCAGGTACAGAAACATGTAAACATGTAAACATGTCTACAGAAACATGTAAACATGCCTACAGAAACACGTAAACATGTCTCAGGTACAGAAACATGTAAACATGTCTACAGAAACATGTAAACATGTCTACAGAAACATGTAAACATGCCTGCAGAAACACGTAAACATGTCTACAAACACGCAAACATGCCTACAGAAACACGTAAACATGTCTCAGGTACAGAAACATGTAAACATGCCTGCAGAAACACGTAAACATGTCTACAAACACGCAAACATGCCTACAGAAACATGTAAACATGTCTCAGGTACAGAAACATGTAAACATGCCTGCAGAAACACGTAAACATGTCTACAGAAACACGTAAACATGCCTGCAGAAACATGTAAACATGTCTCAGGTACAGAAACACGTAAACATGTCTACAGAAACACGTGAACATGCACCAACCAACATATTATTTGTAGCTGCCCTGATGAAGACCTCGGAGGTTGGTGTGAGTTTTTCCTGTGATTGAACAGCCATCACTGATTCACGGCTTTTTAATGAATCACAACCTTCGACTCAAACATGTCGGAGTCCTTCAAAGTCTTCACTACGTATAAATTATGTACCTTTAATGTTCTTCCGTTCTTCATTCGTTCTCCGTCAGCTCACCAGCTCCAGAATGGCGGTCAGGAAGCGCTCCATCTTGGCTCTCGGTCACCTGGTGCCCTGCTGTAGCCCCGCCCTCTTCTCCCAGCTGACCGAACACCTGCTGACGGAGCTGTCGAAGGGCCCGCCCACGTCCATGACGAGGACGTACATCCAGTGCCTGGCGACCGTCAGCCGGCAGGGCGGCCATCGAGTCGGTGAGACGTGGCGCCGACGCTCCAACGCGTGTTTTTACCACAAATGTTTCTGTGTTTCCTGATTTTCTTTTTCATTTGATGTGTTTGTGTTTTTGCAGGTGAACATTTGGAGAAGCTGATTCCCACCGTGGTGAAGCTGACCGGCGTGGAGGACGACGAGCTGAGAGAGTACTGTTTCCAGGCCTTCGAGGCCTTCATACGCAGGTACGACCAGAATCAGAACCAGAACTCTGACCACAACCGGAACCAGAACCAGAACTCTGACCACACCCAGAACCAGAACCAGAACTCTGACCAGAACCACAACCAGAACCAGAGCTCTGACCACAACCAGAACCAGAACCAGAACTCTGACCACACCCAGAACCAGAACATAACAAACCTAAAGTTCACCTTTTTCCTCTTTAAACTGAGTCTTCATTCACGTCCACTGATGGACAGGTGTCCGAAGGAGATGTCGCCTCACGTTGCCACGGTGACTCAGCTTTGTCTGGAGTTCATGACCTTCGACCCGAACTACAACTATGACGACAACGAGGAGGTAGAGGACAGCATGGACATAGAGGACGTCCTCGATGAAGGTCAGTCCGTCCCTCAAACGTTTCATATGTTCTTATTGTGCAACAATTGATTTATTTTTCAACTCGTTTTCTGAAAGATGTGAACAGACATGAGAGCAAACGACAGTAATTCCCAATTAAAGCCAAAGTTTTTAATTTCATGTTTCACTTTTTCGTGAGTTTTACGCAAAGTGTTCGTGTCTGAATTTTAAAATGAATTCTCAATTCTGTATCTTTTGATAAAAAGCAGTTGTTTGGTCTGCGACACGATAAACGTCCCATGAATAGACGATAAAAAGTATTTTATTAAGAATACGGTTGTGAATATTTTCCGCCCTTCATATGTTTCCTGTCTGACGTAACCGCCCTCTCGCGCCGTGTCGTGGCTCCTCCCAGAATCGGCCGACGAGTACAGCGACGACGACGACATGAGCTGGAAGGTGCGGCGCTCCTCCATCAAGTGTCTGGAGGCGTTGCTAGGCAGCCGCCGGGACCTCCTGCTGTCCTTCTACTCCTCCGTCTGCCCCGCCCTCCTGGCCCGCTTCAAGGAGCGCGAGGAGAACGTGAGGGCCGACGTCTTCGCCGCCTTTTCCACGCTGCTGAGACAAACTCGGGCGGGATCGAGTCCGCAAGGCCTCGTCGGTCCGGACCCGAGCGGGGAGGAGGAGCCTGCGGTCGCCCTGCTGAAGAAACAGGTAGCCAATCAGGACGTCTGAAAATGTCTTATGAAGTTTAAAATTATGTTTCCTTAAAAAGAAGGAAATTCAAAGTCTTAAAGGTCCCTCATGATACTTTTCAATAATAATAATAATTCTAATTTGTTGTGTGTGTGTGTGTGTGTGTGTGTGTGTGTGTGTGTGTGTGTGTGTGTGTGTGTGTGTGTGTGTCTCCAGGTGCCGATGATCGTGAAGGTTCTCCACCGGCAGCTGAAGGAGAAGAGCATTAAATCTCGTCAGGGCTGCTTCTGTCTCCTCACTGAGCTCGCTCACACCTTACCGGGAGACCTGGAGCAGCATATACCTGCCCTCATACCTGGTACACACACACACACACACACACACACACACACACACACACACACACACACACACACACACACACACACACCCTAAATCAAAGTCTTTTTTCTATCTATTCCTCACACCAAAATCCTCCCAGCGTCTGTTCGTCTTTTCCTTCACCTGCCTCATTTTCTCTTCCTCCCTCCTCCATCTTTTTTCCTTCTCCTTCTCGTCCTCCTCCTCCTCTTCCTCCCTCCTCCTCCCTCCTCCAGGCATCGTCTTCTCCCTCACAGACAAGTCCACCTCCTCCACCATGAGGATCGATGCTCTCTGCTTCTTCCACGTCCTCCTCCTCTCCCACCCTCCTCAGGCCTTTCAGCCACACATGCAGGTTCTTCACACCTTTCCTCCTTCTTCTCTTTGCTTTTGGAGTTTTACAGCAATACGATAAAGAAATGTTCAGTTTGATTGTTTTGATAATATCTTTCAGTGTTTCAATCATCATCAGGGAGAATATCTTGACCGAAACACGCTCAGGACTGAACTCCTGAGTGAAGTGTTGTCCTGCTGTGGTTCCTGCAGGTGCTGCTGCCTCCGGTGGTGGCGTGCGTCGAAGATACTTTCTATAAGATCACCTCGGAGGCTCTGCTGGTGACGCAGCAGCTGGTCCGAGTGATGAGGCCTCACGGACAGACGGCCGCCGGGTTCGACCCCAAACCGTACGTCCGGGAGGTACGAAGGTTTTCATCTTAATCTTCTGTGTGTCGGCTTGAGGATGTGAAGCGTCCACGTTTTCTAACCTGTAGCTTCTTTAACATCTTTATCCCTTCAAAGCCTTTAAAGTAAACAGATGTAAACTACAACTTAACTGGTTTCTGATTCTATTTCTTCCCACAAGGTGTTTTCAGCCACGATTAAGAGGCTCAAAGCAACAGACATCGACCAGGAAGTGAAAGAGAGGGCTATTTCCTGTATGGGTCACATGGTGTGTCACCTTGGCGACCACCTGGGGGCGGAGCTGCAGGGTGTTTTGGCAATCTTTCTGGAGAGGTTAAAGAATGAGATCACGAGGCTGACGGCAGTGAGGACCATCACGCTCATCGCCGCGTCTCCGTTGAAGGTCCGCTTTGACACTTTATTTTTTTACAGAACACATTTTTTATTTGGCTTTTATTTTGGAAAATCCCCCGAACGTCCCTTCCTGTCCTCCAGGTGGACCTGTCGTCCATCCTGGCGGAAGCTCTGTCCGTCCTGGGGTCGTTCCTGAGGAAGAACCAGCGGGCTCTGAAGCTCGGCACGCTGGCGTGTCTCACCGCGCTGGTCACGCATCACGGCGCCGGCATCAAACCGGCAACTCTGGAGCCGGTGATGAGCGAACTTCCTGCGCTGGTGGACGAGAGCGACATGCACGTGTCACAGGTACGTCGTTACATCATCGTTACAACTTCTGGAGTTCCTGTTTTAGATACACGGATAAATCGAACTAAAATGTCTCCTGAAAACTAAACTTTCTTGAATTTCCCTTCGTGGAGTGAAAAATGTGTTTCCTGAAGGCCCAGAGAAGATTTCTGGATCATGTTTCTGTCTGGTTTCTTTGCATGGTCGAGTTTTAACCTGCATTTGTAGTTATACATCAAACTGTTCACAGACCGTGTTTTTTTAGAAGTGTTCCTGAGCCCGTGCAGTGATTTCCGCTACAGATTTGGTTTGTTTTTAAGGCGATGTTGCATTAGTTTGTTCGTGTTCTTTGTGTGCAGAGATGATTTTCTGTCTCTTTTTAATTACTTGATGTACATGTGTGTGTGTTAGGTATCCGTGACCCTGCTGACCTGCATGGCCGGAGCTTGCCCCGCCTCCCTGGCGAAGATCAGCTCCTCCGTGCTGCCGGGCGTCTTCAGACTCGTCCACTCTCCTCTGCTGCAGGGCAGCGCGCTGGTCGCCATCCTGGACTTCCTGCAGGCGCTGGTTCAGTCCAGGACCAGTAACCTGGGCTACAGGTGAGCTGGTGTCTCACACCTGAACGTCCCACAACAGTGACGAAGCGCCGACTCGGGTCAATAGACTTCTGGTGGGAAAGCTGTGATGATGATTACTGAATGGTTTGTTAGTAATGTTCCTGTTGACCACAGAGTTGTTGTTTTTTTAATGGCTGATATGAATCGACTAATAACCAGTTCTTGTTGCCAACATGTAAAAAAAAGGACCAATAATGCAGAGATTGGGTGTTTTCCCCTCAGGCCTGTAAACAGCTGTTAGCTCATCAAGTGACGTGAAAACCTTCCAAAACCTACAAAGCTGTGATTCCTGTCGGTGATTAAAGTCATTAAATTATTTCATAAGACAACACAGAATATTAAACAGCCGGCTGGAAGTCGATCAGAGACGCCGTCGAGTCACAAGTTGAGACTGAGTCACGTCTGCACTGTTAGTTTGGAGAAATAACATCAAAGTGATTACAGTCTCCTCTCCTCTCCTCTCCTCTCCTCTCCTCTCCTCCTCTCCTCTCCTCTCCTCTCCTCTCCTCTCCTCTCCTCTCCTCTCCTCTCCTCTCCTCCCCTCTCCTCTCCTCCTCCCCTCAGTCAGTTGGTGAAGTCTCTGACGGAGCCCTTCCACAGCTCTCGAGCCGACGGCTCCGTCCTCCACCGTCAGTCCTTCCACTCGGTGGCTCGTTGTGTTGCTGCTCTGTTGTCTGCTTCTCCCAACGACTCCTCAGCCACGGTGGCCGGCCTCCTCCAGGAGGTGTGGAACGTTTCACATGTTCTCCTCTCTTCTGTCTGGGTGTAGTTTTGTTGTAATTAAAGCTCTCCTCTCCTCTCCTCTCTTCTCCTCTCCTCTCCTCCTCCTCTCCTCCTCTCCTCTCCTCTCCTCAGGTGAAGAACCCCGGCTCTCCGGAGTCGGCCCGTGTCCTGGCTCTGCTGTGTGTGGGGGAGGTGGGGAGGAGC
Organism: Brachyistius frenatus; assembly: GCF_029030835.1. Taxonomy (NCBI): domain Eukaryota; kingdom Metazoa; phylum Chordata; class Actinopteri; family Embiotocidae; genus Brachyistius; species Brachyistius frenatus. Next base: position 203,043 of record NW_027210710.1, on the reverse strand, counting down.
GGCAGTCTGGGGGCGAGTAAGGAGGTGCAGGGAGTCATCCTGGAGGCCTTCTCCTCCACCAGCGAGGAGGTAAGACGGAGGAGTCAACTAATTCATTATTCTTTTAGTTTAAAGAAGAAATTGTCCAATTCACAGTTCGACAAAAGTCATCAAAACCACCAACAAGAAAACCTTCTTTTTTTAAAAAGTTTTTTAATTTTTGCCTTCGATTATAGTTTCTGGAGACTTGAACGAAATCTTTTTAAAAAAAGAAATGAATGAAGAGAAAACATCCAAAATCAGCAAAAAGAAAATGTTCATTAACATTTCAGGTGAAGGTCATCCCGTCTGTAGTTTCAGGTGAAGGTCAGGTGAAGGTCATCCTGTCTGTAGTTTCAGGTGAAGGTCAGGTGAAGGTCATGCTGTCTGTAGTTTCAGGTGAAGGTCAGGTGAAGGTCATGCTGTCTGTAGTTTCAGGTGAAGGTCAGGTGAAGGTCATCCTGTCTAGTTTCAGGTGAAGGTCAGGTGAAGGTCATGCTGTCTGTAGTTTCAGGTGAAGGTCAGGTGAAGGTCATGCTGTGTGAAGGTCAGGTGAAGGTCATGCTGTCTGTGTTTCAGGTGAAGACGGCGGCCTCCTGCGCTCTGGGCAGCATGGCGGTCGGCAGCCTGAACGACTACCTGCCCTTCCTGCTGAAGGAGATCTCGGCTCAGCCCCGGAGACAGTACCTGCTGCTGCACTCACTCAAGGAAGTCATCAGGTGTGTTTCCATGTGTGTTCATGTCTTCATGATTCATGATCAGCTCTCCAAACTGTGACGACCACAATATAAACTGTTGACCTTGTTGCAACCTAAATCAAACCATTCAGATCTCATTTGAAAAGCAGGATTAGTGATTTCACAGCATTTTATTTTTAGTTGGGATGCGACTCTTGTCCTAAAGAAAAGTGTTGAAGGAGGTAAAACAGATTTTGTAACCGGACTCCTTTAAAGTTAGCTCACAGTGATCCTCCTCTTCCACGTGTCCAGCGCCTGTCCGGCCTCCAGTCTGTCCCCCCACGTGGAGTCCGTCTGGGCTTTGCTGGTCCAGAACAGCGAGTGTCCGGAGGAGGGAACCAGGAACCTGGTGGCCGAATGTTTGGGGAAGCTGACCCTCGTCAACCCCAAACAGCTCCTCCCCCGACTGAAGCAGCAGCTTAAAGCAGGTACGATGGAGGAGGGGGGAGGGAGGGGGGGAGGGGACCATTTTTATCCAACGTCCAACTTCCAGGACGGAGATCTTGTTGGTTAATCTGTTTATCGGTTCATCCATCAAACGCTTCAGCCGTTTAAAACTATTCAATTCATCTTTTAACTCGTGTAAATCCTGTTTTACAGTAAAATCAGAAGTTATTGTTCCACTCATCTCCATCGCAAAGCCTGTGAAAGTAAAACCTGATTTTATTAAAAAAAAAAAAAAAGTTTAATAATAATTGTGAAAAAAACAAACCTATAAATAAAATAAAAATAGAAATTGAAATGTATGTAGCAGCTCTCCTTGCCTCCGTGCAGGTTCTCCTCTGGCGCGCTCCACCGTGGTGACGGCCATCAAGTTCACCATCGTCGACCATCCGGCTCCCGTCGACTCGCTGCTGAAAGACTGCATAGGTGAGACACGTCTTTACCTGTGAGGACAAACCTGAACCTGTTCACAAAACAACATCCTGAATGTCTGTTCAGCGTTTTATTAATCAACACAAAAACTACTAACAGTTACTAAAAATCTAAACTAGACGTAGCCGACGTAAAGTCACATAAAAATAACGATGATGACGACGGTGATGATGAAGAAAACCTTCCAAAAACATGACGACACGCTCGAAGTTACAGACTCGGGGAAAAATAATTTATTAAATAAAAAATGAAATAGACATTTGAAACCGAAACTAACAGAAATTTGAAGAAGGTTCTGAAAATGAGGGCAGTGATGTCATCCCCATGTGACCAGGTGACTTCCTGAAGACGCTGCAGGACGACGACATCAACGTGCGCCGCGTCGCCTTGGTGATGTTCAACTCGGCCGCTCACAACAAGCCGTCGCTGATCCGCGGCCTCCTGGCGACGGTGCTGCCTCACCTGTACAAGGAGACGCAGATCAGGAAGGACCTGATCCGGGAGGTGGGTGTGGAGAGGGGTGGGTGGGGGGGAGGCAGGCGTTGCCGCGCCGACTCAGCGCCAACCACTCCGTCCTTGTGCCGCAGGTGGAGATGGGTCCGTTCAAACACACGGTGGACGACGGGCTGGACGTCCGTAAGGCGGCGTTCGAGTGCATGTACACGCTGCTGGACAGCTGCCTGGACGGGCTGGACGTCCTCCACTTCCTGGATCACGTGGAGGAGGGACTCAAAGACCACTACGACATCAGAGTGGGCAGAAAAACATTCAACACATCACATCAGAGTTTTAATGGGAAACTAAATAACGTCAGCAGCAGACTTGCTGCCGGATCACATTCATAAAACAAATCAAACCTCGATGCAGATTTTCATTCAGCTTTTGTAAAGACGATATTAAATGATTTATTCAGATGCTGATTTGTTGGAGAGTTTCGGAGGAATTTTAACATTTTGAATTAAATCCCGGCGTCACATTCATCTGGAACTTATATTGATATCTAATAATGAATAATAAATCCCATAATTTTATCACGAGACGTGTCTTTTATCAGACGATGATCACCCCTGCTTGTGCTTTTTATTGTTTGTGTAGATGTTGACCTTCCTGATGCTCGCCCGCCTCGTCTCTCTGTGTCCGGCCGCCGTTCTCCAACGACTGGACCGACTGGTGGAACCGCTCAAAGCCACCTGCACAACCAAAGTACACACACACACACACACACACACACACACACACACACACACACACACACACACACACACACACACACACACACACACACACACACACACACACACACACACACACACACACACACATATATATGCCCCATCACCTCCCACCTCCTCCTGCAGGTGAAGGCCGGCTCGGTGAAGCAGGAGTTCGAGAAGCAGGAGGAGCTGCGGCGCTCGGCCATGCGCGCCGTCGCCGCCCTGCTGGCCGTGCCCGAGGTGGCGAGGAGCCCCAGCATGGCCGACTTCGCCCACCAGATCCGGTCCAACGCCGACATGGCGTCCATCTACCAGAGCATCCAGGGAGGGGAGGGGGGCGGCGCCGCTCCCTCAGAGAGCATGGACATGAGCTGAACACAGAGGACATGCTTTATGTTGTTGTTGTTGTTTTTATAGATATGGTAGATAAAAGTGATCCTTTGTTGCACAATGTCAGCTTTTTCTGGAAAATGATATTTTCAACCTTCAGCGTTTTAGTATGAATTTCCTCTTTGGCAAAAAAATAAAATAAAAATGGATTTGCAGTTTCTTTTTCTCCATTTTGTGTTCTTACCAGGTTTAACATTTAGTTCACGTGAAATAAAATGGAGGTTTAAATCTGCTGGTTTGTCCTTCTGTTCGAAGCCAACATGAACACGACTTCATGGCATTTGACATTTCTTCACTCAGGAAGTACATGTGGTTGATGAAGCTGTTTATCAGCAGGATGAGCTTTAAGCTGTTTCATAAAGGTTTTCTGTGACACTAATTCTGCAGTAACCTTTCAGTTCGAACGAATTATATCTTCAATGTATTTGTAAAAGGTTGTTTAGTTGGCATGCTGCACATTTCTATCATATTTCCTCTGCAGTACTTCGCTGACAAAACCTATTTTTCATGATAAAGTGCGCCACACATTACAAGTTATTTTGTACTGTTTCATTTATATGACACAATTTAAAGGAACATTAAAATAAAAGAAAGTTAACATAAAAAAGTAAATATTTAAGTAGAAAGACAAGTGGGAATTTTTTTTAATAAATGGGATCCAGAAGATATAAAACAAACGTAATAAATGAGCTCTTAAAATAATACGTTATGTGTGAGATAAGAGTCACGTGAGTCCTTGTGCTTTACACTGTTTGTAAATTCACATTTTGTTCAATAAAGTTCTTATTCTTAAAAAACAACAACACGAGGTAATCAGCTCAACAGCTTCACCTTTGACTTCACATGAACTGAGGAACAGTTGCTGCAGTTTGTCTTCTTTACTGCTGCAGTTACTAACAAGTTGAACTTCCTCCTTCAGTCCAGGCGATCCTCCAGATCCTCCGACACAGTCGTCTCATCACTCATCACTTCAGCAGGTACATTATATTATCAAACACATTAAAGTAGAGCTCTGAAAATACTTTTCCATCTTTATTCCTGCTGATGTCAAACATCTCGTTTTTATTTTTCTGTTTTTAACAATTTAAAGAGTTTCTGTTCACATTTCTACCAACTGTCAATAAAAATGTGTTTGTCAGCAAAGTTCACAGATGAAGTTCTGTTCAACTGAGTTGACAATCAAATCGTGTTATTAGTTATTTACATTTTTTAATTTAATTTTAATTATTTGTATTCATCTAGTGATGAATTATTTTTGTGTACAGAAAACTGATTTTCTATTTAACACCCAGATATTCAGTCAACGTGGGTCAGAAACACACCAGGAAAGTGTTGTTAAAAATCCGGTTAGAACTGGATATTCATTTTCAGTTTTGCTTCATGATTTCTGTCTTCTTTGTCAAACTCTGACCGAGAGGAGGAGACGCTTCAGCATCTGGGTTCAGACCTGCTGCAGACTTCACGTGGACTTCAGGTAAGTCTGAAACTGCAGGTTTTAATCCAGTTCGATCAAAACACACTGAACGCTAAAAACACCTCGGAGGACTTTTATCTGATCGGTTCGGTGTTTCAAACTGGCAACAGAAGTCATTTTAGATGAGGTAAAAAAAAAAGGTCCCTCAAACACATCAGTGGAAATGTGATCATACTTATCTGCAGACATGTTTCCAAAACTGTGTGACAGGAAACGTACAAACATACTTTGAAGGTTTGATCATTTTAAATGTGTTAAACAACAGTTGAACACCGATCTGCGTCTTTTACTTTGAGAACAGATGAATTAAAAACATCAGCTGAAGGTGAGTTTGTGCAACTTTTATTCAACTCCAACTCTCGTTGACACCCGAACGAGTCTGAACCGAGACACTCGGTGCTGCAGCACCAAACAACAACACGCATGTTTTAACAAAGTATTCAATAAAAAAACAATGAAATCTGAACATTTTTAGATGAAAAATAGTTTTAAACACATCACATGAAACATTTTCTAATCAGGAATCTTGATCTTGATACAAAAATAAACACGTTTACACAAAATGCTTTACACAAAGTTCACGAGAACTTTATGACGCTAAATTGTATTCAGGCTAAAAGTTCTGTGTAATTAAGGGCGGGGCTACTTTTGAGTGACAGCTGGGTGTCGTCATCACAGACCAGTGCCAAAGTTTAATCACAAAACCAGCGGTGCATCCAACAGTAATGAAATGATTCCTGATTCCTGAGTTCTTATTTTCTAAATGTTTTCTCGTCGAGCGGACCGTCCGCGGGTCCGGACGGGTGATTGACAGTCGAGTAGGTGGAGTTCTGGCTGTACTTCACAGCAGAGTACTGGCAGGTGGAGGAGCTGTCATTGACCATCTGCCCATCACGGCCCTGGAAGCTGATGGTGGCGTAATGCATAGCGGACGGGTCGGTGGACCTCTGAGAGCGCTCCTGGATCTGGTCGTAGACATAGTCCTTCCACAGAGGAATGAAAAATGAGTTTGTGTTCAAGCGTAACAACCGGCGGAGAACATTTAATGACAAACAAAACATGAATCCCAAGTTTTTCCTCAAAGAATCAAACAGGAAACACATTTAAAACACCGACCTCTCTATCCTGCACTGCTGCTCCGTTTTCTGTCTGTTTTGAATGTAAAAAACCTGAAAACAGAAAAAGAAAAGAACAAAAGTAGAAATAGTCACTTAAAACTCTGCAAATTACTGCAAACATTTTGGAAAAAACAATCCACCACAAAATCATTTTTTATCTCAACAATCACACTGCCAGCATCCGCTGGTTTGGATTCAATTAGATTCTACTGTATTATTTTACTGTTTGGTCAACTTCTGGTTTTAAAAACGTCGCGTCTCGTCACTGTTGACGTCGTCTGCGGCGTCTTTTCTCAACGTCGCCTCCAGACAGGGAAGTACGTCGGTGTGGGTTTGTGTGTGTGTGGCCACGGAAACATTCATGTTTGTGTGTTTCACAAACAAATCGTCTCAGTTCTTACGTTTGTAGATGAAGATAAATAAAATCCCAAACAGCAGCAGCAGCACGATTCCACTGGCGATCGCAGCGATGCGAACCGTCCAGCCATCTGGAAGATAAACCGCAAACATCTTCAGCATCATTTCAACACTTCTGCAGATTAAAGATATTAACTGTCTTCTCACCGGGACGCCTGCCTAACGGGGGAGCAGCAGACGGGGGCGGTTCTAGAGGAAAACAGATTGGAAGCGTTAATAAATTTACAACTCATAAATCAGTAACATCCATTTGGACAATTCAATATATTCAGAAAAAAAGGAAAACCTTTAATCACAATTTAAAAGATGTTTAACATCTTCCAGCTCCCTTTGCAAAGGACGGGTTTGTTAATAAATCCAACACTATTTTTATCCAGACTACAAATGTAAAAACTCACTTTAAGATTCACTGAAACAAACTGAAAACACTGAAAACACACAAAGTGCAGCTCCGTCTCTGAAAGTCTCCTCAGAAACAGTCGGATGCTGCGAACACACGAATGTCTTGAATATCAGATCGATATCACATTTCTGTTTAACCTGTTTTCCAGGAAAGAATATCGTGTTATATTCTGGCCAATATGAATATTATCTGCTAATGTGACTACGGTGTTCAGATAGATCTAAAATCTTCCTTTAAGTGTAAATTATAAAGCTGAAATAATGTAAATTTAAAATACAGGAACTTAAAAATGGATCAAACATAAAGGATTTGAGTTGTGAAAATGTCCTGCTGTCACATCAACCGGTTGATGATTCATTTTTGTGTTTGTTTATTTTTAAAAGTAAAAGTTCAACTTAAATTGGTCATAAAAGTTGTGGACATATTTTAAAGGTTTGAAGGTTAGAAATATGTTTTTTTTGTTTTGTTAATACCTGAATACCTAAAAAATAGGAAGTGAAAGCTGTTGAGTTTCAGTGCATCACACCTTCCTGTCTTTCTGCTTTCTGCGTATCTGTTTCAATATCAAACCATTTCCTCATTTCCTTTTATGAAACTCTTCTCATCATTTACTGTTTTTCTTTTATGCCTGAAACTTTTTTATTTGATTAAAGTAAAGATAAACTGTATATTGAGCTGCACTCACCCACAGACAGGAAGAACTTGTGGAGGAACAGGCGTCCAGTGTCGCTCTCTTCTCCGCACCAGTACGTCCCGCTGTCGGCCGTCGTCACTCCTTTCACCGTTACCGAGATATTTTTCTTTGATTGGTTGTGTTTCGTCAGAAATCGTTTATTTGAATCAGGCTGTGTGGTGTTGACGAGAGTCTGACAGACAGACTTATCTTCTCCTTTACAGATGAATTTTGTAGCTTTTGAGTCTTTGTATATACAAAAGTAAGAGACGTCCTCTCCGGCGGTGTATGATTTATTGAAGATTCTGATATCTGTAGAAAACAAACCCAGCGGGAGCAGGAGAGAGAAAAAAAACACTTGTTTAAAGGTTGTGTTTGATGAAAAAAGAGGAGAGACCGAGTCTGATGTTCAGTCTCAGATTCATGAAGCTGAAAACGGGAGTTTGTTCCCTTTCTGTTGGTCAGATATAAATATACGACTTAATATATAACAAATCTTCAGACGCTGAAGAAGTGAATCACTCACCGGAAACCACCAGTTTTATTTTTTTGAGTGCAGCTTTGTCATTTAATTTAATTCCACACCAGTAGACACCTTTATCCTTTAAGGACACGTCAGTGATGGACATGTTGAAGCCGCCGCTGGCGTCCGTGAGGAATGTCCAACGTGTCTCATTCTTACAGGTGGATGTTTTGTCTTTGCAAAAGAACTTGACGTCGGACTTGTATTTATCTTCATAGTCGTCACATCTGATGGTGGTTTCTGCAGATTTGTATGTTTGAATAAACATTTCATTGCCGTCCTTCTCTGCCAATAAAACACAAAGATAAAACATGATGGACACTAAAATACTGTTATAATAATAATAATAATAATAATAATATGTAATAATGTAATAATACTCGGCCAGCACATGATGGGAGGAAATATCATCACATTATTCTTTCTTTTTATTTGGAATTGATTTCTTTATTTAGATCATCAAAAAGTTAAATTAAAACTCCCAAGAATTATTATTAAAAATTACCGTTCTGAATTTTATTGTTTAAGCTCAGTAATAGAAGTCAAAATAATAAAATATTAATGATGGAACCAAAATGTGTTAATTAACTAAACATGAACAAAATCTTATTTGATATATTTAATGTATTTGGTGGCTACTTTTTAACAATAATTTGAAGTAAAACTCCTCTTGATTCACATCCAACACGTTTAATAAATAATAAAAAGCGAACGCCACTTACCAACTTCAAAGTGCAGTTCCATGCTTCCAGGTGACGTCTTCGATGGTTTGTCACACGGTGGAATGAAGTCCTTCAGTCTCTTCTGATTCTTCAAGTCCTCCGGTTCCTGCTGCTCGATGGTCACTTTCAGCAAACGTGCTGAGATTTGTTGTTTGTGACTGACTACAGCAGTCATTTGATATTTTCCACCGGCTTTAGGGGTTGAGCACATGAAATAAACCCATCCTTTGCCGTGCTTCTCCACCAACTGGACCTCGCAGCCTGGAGATAAAACACAAAAATGTCACCGCTGGAACAATTCAGTTATTTGTCTTTGTGTTCAGCGGCGGTCTAAACTGACGGTGGAAACGTCGCCGGGTCGTTCCTGCACGATCAAATCTGAATCACCAAGCGGCGCTTGAACGCTTCTGTGAAAAAAGACCTAAGATGTGTTTTCTCGGCTGTAAAATAATTTCTGTTCTGGACTTATTTCATTTGACTGGAAACGTGACTTGAGAAACGTGAAAAACGAAATTATTTGAATAAGAACTAAACATGGGTTCTTTTTGAGTGTGTTGGTTTTAGTTTGTCTGCTGCTACTGTGGCGTTTGTTCAAGACGAGTGTTGCTAAAAGCAGAAAGGACACCACAGGATGAGCTGATGTTCTTACCTGCTATCAGTGTGACGATGAGGAGAAACAAACTCTTCATCTTTTTTCGGTCTTCGATGCAGAAGTAACGTGAAAAAGTGAACCTGCAGTTGGATCCTCTTCTCGTTTCCTCTGCAGACAGTCGTGTTTCCTGATCTTTATATGTTAGGCTCTCCCTGTCCTCCTCCTTCCTCTTTCTGGCTTTTGGCTCAACGGTGGTTTGAGTATGTGGTTAAACCAAGCGCTCCCTCCATCGGCGCCCTGACGGCTCCTCACCGGCTGTCGTTAACGAAGATGCACAAAGTTTGTGTTTAATTTAAAAGTACGGTGATGTAGATTTGGAAATCTTTAGTTACTGTTGCTTTAATAGATTTAGATTTAATAGAAATGATGAGTTGATTAAACATGATGCACTTTTCTAGGTTACATTTCTGAAGCTATTATAAAATAGTTAAAAATAGCAGCACGTCAGCCAACTATCACGTGCGATCATAAAGTTCTGAGACTTCCTGTTGTGTTTCCTGATGAGGGGCTGAAAGTAGTCAAAGTTTTGTCGCTGAATGTCGTCACCTGTTACAGATATTTTTGTGACCACCAGTCAATCACAGCTGTGAACTCTCTTGCTGCCCAATCATCTGTCTCCATTCATACCTAAGAGGCAACTTACTATTTTGTCTGTTGGCGTTTTGGGAGCCAGAAGTGACCATATTTGGTCAAGCTGGAGAGAAGACACTATGCCCCGCCCACCTATAGCTGAAACCTGTCAATCAAACAGCCTCTAAACATATCTGTGTCTGAGTCCTGATTTCTAATGAATGCTGGAGTACATCGTGGAGAACATTTACTGATGACTGATTGATTGAATAATTCATGAGAAGTTGATGCTTTTTGAATGACAGTCTGTTAGAGCCAGATTTTTTGTTTGTTTTGTAGCCAGCCCCTAGTGGCCATCGGTGGTATTTCAGTTTAGACACTTCTAAATTGTTTTTTCTTGTGAGATCTGCAGTTGTTGGTGTCATATTTGTATCGGTGTGAGCTGTGAAGCTCGTAGGACATTTTTGTTCCTGAGTTTATCCTGAAGGCGGCGCTTCTGTTCAGTTTAACCAGGATAATGTTGTCTGTTGCCTTAAAGACCAAAGTCAGGGATCAAAAGTTCAACTATGAGAAACAAGGAAAAAGTTTATTTACATCGACTGATGTGAATGTTACCATGGTGATCGCCACAAATTCCAACATCTCGCCCAAACAAATCCCAAATCCAGCATTTAATTTTGTTAGATATTTGCAAATTAATGAAATATCAAGAAATATTTCAAATAATAATCGACCAAGAACAAAGAAATTCATAAATTTGTGTTTTTTTTATGAAACGGCTACAGAGAGAGCAGTAATTTATTCAAATAAACTCAGCTAAGTGTTTAAACACAACGACACGTGTGAATGGAGTTGATCTTTTTTAAATTTTATTCCAAATATATTGATATTATATTAATACAATTCAGACAGTGTATAACAATCCTTTACTTTATACAGTTAATATTATAAAAATAAAGGCGCTGAGAGCTGCCGGGACTTCGTCAGTGCTGCTGCGGCTCGTTGACGGTCATGTAGACGGCGTCCTCGGCACCTCTGGACTGGTGATCCACCATGTAGTAAAGTTCAATGTTTCTGACGGTGGAGCATACGTCACCAGAGGAGTTGGTAACGTGGACGTTGGAGTCCTTCGTAAAGGCGGGCGTGTTCGTGGGGAAGTTGGCAGTGGCGTAAACTGTTTTTATCGCGTCCGACTTCCGGCCCAACTCTTGAATCTCCTCGTAGCGGGAATCCTTCCAGAATGAAACACACAGAAAGGAAATAGTCAACAGGCAGTCCTGACGGGAAGCAGCAGCCGTACCGAAACTTTTAAAGCCAGTTCGACATCATTTCCAAAAGCTGCACTGAATTCACAGCAGCCAGAACATCTTAAATGGATAAATTCTGACTTTAATGTGACTTTAACGCTGCAGCGTTGAGGCCTCGGTGGGTCAACTTCATTACATCTGGCAGGACGAACATCCACACGAACACACACCAATACGGAGACGCACCTCTTGGTTCTGGGCTTCTTCAGCTGTTCTGCTTTTTGAACTCTGGAGTCCTGACGGAGAGGAACGAGAAAACGTAAGAAAGTGACGGACAGGAAGTGGAATCGTTCACACAACGAGCAGCCGTCGCTCCACCGCGTGACTTCATGACTTGACAGCTGTGTCCCGACATTAAAACGCGCAACAAACTTGTCAACGCGTCCGTGCATGAATATGGTCCTCTAACTTCTAAAAAAAAGGAAAGTGCGTTTGCGTGTTTGTGTAAAATTACAAAATGGAAAAAGAAGTCACTTACTTTTCTTAACAAAAACCAAAACGACCACAAGCGCGATCATGACGACACAAACGGTCACAATGATGACCGCAGTGAACCAAGAGCCGTCTGTAACACACAAACACACTCAAAGTTCAATCGTAGCTGCATTTAAACACACAAATTAATCCGGTGCTAAGGAGACGTGCAGGTGCAGTAATACTCACCTTTGACCTCCAGTTGTATTTGTGTGAGTGTAGCTCTGTAATTTCCATTTCTTAATTCCACTCCACACCAGTAGACTCCGGCATCCTCAGAGGACACGTGGCTGACGGACGTGGTGAAGATATTGTTGTTTTCTGTGGTAGTGAATGCTTCGTTCGACTTCGGAGATCTCGTCGATGTAATATCCCGACAGTCAGAAGTCGTCTCTTTGCATAAAAACTTGACCTTTTTCTTGTATTTTCTTTGTGGATAATTACATGTGATGTTGATTTTAGCTCCTCTGTACGCAGTTTGCTGTATCGGTGCTTGGCAGGCGTCATTCGCTGTAAAACAAACAGAAAGATGAAGTTCTGAACGCTCTCTATTATCAGAAAGTCTAAGGCAACGAAGCAATAAGCCGGGCGAGGTGTTCTGATGACATCACGTTAAAAGAGGGGCGGAGCTTCACTGTCCGAGACCGAAGAAGGTGCGTCAGGTCGGGAGACACCAGCTGGGTTTTCTTTGTGTCACTGTGAGTTCGTCCCCCAGAGTCAGACTGTCAACATCGAGTTCCACCGGGACCTTCGGAGACCTGAACTGTGGCGCCACGGCAACAGGTTTTTCCAACATGGCAAAACACGCAAAAATGTCGCCCATGACAACACAATCGTAGCCCCCCACCACCACTGGATTTGGCTCCCTGCGACTTCTTTCTGTTCCCCAATAATTTATCACAAACTTTGATTTTTCCGCTCAAGTTTGTAGCATATTTTTCATTAAAGAAGAACATTTGTTGTCTTTGATATGGTCTTAATTAAATGTGCAATAATGATGACAATAATGATACTGATAATAATAATGATAATAGTAAAAACAACAACAATAATAATAATGATAAAAGATGACACATTTCTTACCAACATTCAGTTTTGCTGTCTTTTCTTGAAAGGATGAGTTAATGTTTTTGAAAAATCTACACTTGTAATTTCCAAAGTCGTCCCAGTCCAGATGTTTGACGGCCACGCTGAGTTTTTTCTGTGTTGTATCGTGGCACAAAGAAAATTTTCCCTGGTATTCCCACACATTGTTTTGAGAGATTTGTATGGTCGTTCCGTTGGGAATAACCAAGTAGATCATTTTGTATTTGTTTTTCTTTGCATATGTGCAGCTGAACGTCAACCATCCTCCTGCACACGCCAGCACGTCAAATGAGGCCACACAACCTACAGGTCAGAGAAATGTTTGGTCAGATTCTGGTTCTGAAACCTCGGTGCTGTAGTCTCAGTGAAGAAGCTCTCTAGTGAACATTTAAACTGGTTAATTTGGTGGGTTTTTGTTCTTGTTTTTTTTTTTCTTTCCTGAGAAAAATGAAGAAATGCCACTTAAACATTCAGCGAGTTTCTAAAAGCTCATTCGAGGTTTGTGAGTCTGTTTTTTTCATGCGGTGCAAGTTTAAACTGGGTGTTCCCGTAGTTTATTTTTGCCACCACTGGGAGTCGCCAAAGTCTGACATTTTAATTCTGAGTAACTTCAAGGCTCATGATTATCAAATGTACAGAAGAAATATTTACATCTGCAGCTCATATTAAAAGTGAATTAAATTTTTTTGTTTTTGTCCAAAGATACAAGAAACAAAAAGCATCTCAGCTGCTTCACTCGAGGAGTTTTTATCTTCCATTATACACATTCATGTTTATCTATACACGAAAACGTCTAAAATTTTTTGTTTGGTTTGTTAGCTTGATAATTAAATTTTCTTGTTCACGCTGGATTTCTCGCGCTGTTTAGTCCAACATCGTTGGTGAACTTCTGCTCATATTGTTTTCAGTTGTAAAGTTAAGGAACTCAATAAAAAGCTCAAACCAGAAAAGGTAGAAAACCGTTTATATTTTGGAGTCAATAATATAATATAAACTGTAAAATATATGTGAAATATGACATTTGTCTGTCTGTAGTATCAGTAAACAGGTGTTCGTAGTCTTTACCTATTATCAGCGAGAGGATGAGGAGCAGAAAACTCTTCATGATGTCGGTTTTTGATGCGGATCTCTTCAGTCTCGATGATTTCGTTGCAGTCGGTTTGTCTCTGCACCGTCGAGTATTGTGTTTACCAAATTTCTGTCTGATGTTATCTAAATATTTCTTGCTCCACCTTTTATCCTTCCCTTTTTTTTTTTTTTTTTAGCATAATTCCTTCCTCTTAAGTACTCGTTCTTCTTTTCGACAGTAAACAGGAAGTAAGTGGCGTGTGAGAGTAGAATAGAAAGTTTCTTTTATCACAGCCGTTGTCACCTTTCATGAGATGTCTTTGATTAAATAAGGAAATTATGTAAACAGCTCCTAACTGTAAAAGGAGGGACTGAAACATGGAGGATTTCAGCTGGAGATGTCGTTTATTAGATGTCGTTCCAGAGAAATTAGAAAACTAACAACCACAGTGATGATTCTTCCCCCACCGTCTGCAGCGTTGCGTCATCAATTTGAAATTTAGACAATGTGCAGCCAACAGGAAGTGAATCATGTTGAGCTCCCCGACCACAGCAAACCACTGCTGATGAAATGATGAAATGATGTCTGATACTCACATCTATTTGTTTCTTAAACTTTTTAAAAAGAATTAATCCACAATATCATACTTCACCTGTTGTTTCGGTCACCTTTAATTTCTTTGTTGATATTAAAGAGACTAACAGATAATAATGTGTCTGACAGGCACCATTGTGGTTACGGGATGTGCAATCAGTTGCACGCTAACCAAGTGCAACACAGTGGCAGCAACGACCTCCATGAGGAAGTATTCAGCGATTCGTCTGTTCATCAACATCATCACTGACTTCCTCACGTTAACGTGACCGCTGGTATGAGAACATCAGTGATTTCACCACGGACCTAAAAACTGGAGCAGAGAAACAGCAGGTTTTGGGTCAAATTTCGGAGGATCTTCACCAAGTGTTCCTGAGCCCGTGCAGTGATTTCCACGACAGAATCATGGCCGTTTTGATGGAGAGTCTGCAGCAAACATCGCTGACCTCCATGTAATCAGTAACAGTACAGCAAATTATAGCATCTGTGCTGGACATTCACGAGCAACGCAGCTGAATGAATGAGCGTTATGAAGCATCCTGGAAGCAGCTCTGACGCTGGGCTTCATTTTTCATTTAATCAGTCATTATTGGAGGCTATGAAAGTTTTTAAAAAGATTGCACACAGACAAGACAGGAAGAGATTCGTATTAAACCACCAACTGCTGAGTGAAGTGTTTCCTCACATGCTAGAGACTTCTTGTGATATTTGTTTTGTAGCTCTGCAATGAAGTGGCACCAGATCAGTTAAATATGTGGAAGAGCGTCGGCCTAGAGACAGTGAATATGTTCCTTTAAGCAAGGCACTGACTGACCTCCTGCACCTCCGTCCGTGTTCAGCATCAGAGTGTGTGAACATGTGAAGCCGGGCGTTTACTGGAGCTGAAACAAGTGTGAAACGATAAAAATATGACAACAGGGGTTTTAGACGAGCCCACTGGAGGAGCGTCCTGCGCTCAGTGAGGATCAGGGTTCCTCGTGCTGACCTCGCCGGTTGTGTTGAAACCTACGATTTCAAGCCATCTCTCACAACTAATAACACGGCTGTGTTTTTTTCCTCTCTGGGTGTGTTGGCCGCGCCGACTGCAAGCGACACCCGCCTCATTTCACGGCGCGCTAATGGGTTTTGGCCGATGTCGTGGGTTTTCGGAGTCCGATAACGTACATCATCTGCTCCAAGTGAAACACGGAACAATGGCTGTGTGTGTGTTGGTTTTTGGTTTATGACTGCGTTTGCGATCGGCGCAACTGCCAGCCAATCTAGAAACAAAACACAAGATAAGATAGAGGTTTTTATTCGGTCTGGAGCGAGGCCAAGTGCTCCAACACATGCAGAGCTGATTGGTGTTTATAAAGTCTCTACGTGGCTGTGATTTGTTGTGATTTATTACTTATTTACGACCTGCTGGTGAGAAGAATGTTTACAAGGGAGACTCAGTAAAAACCGAAATCTCTGCTGGATGTTATGAACCCGCAGACGGTAAAGAGGCAAGAAGTTATGAGACGGTTTGTGTGGATTTTATTGTTTGTTTGTGTTTCGTTTGGTGGATTTGTTTGTATTTTTGGTGCTTTTTAATTCCTCGTTGCCATCACAGCGTTTCCTCAACAATTATGCTTAACAAAGTGCTAATACGAGGTGCAATCGAAAAGTTCAGAGACTTTACCAACCAAAAACCGAACCATTTAACTCTGACCACCTTCAAAGCCTTCCATAGCTGTCCTGTGAAAAGCGCTTCTCTCCGTGACCTTAACGTTCCCTTTGCAAAGGAAAATAGAAGTTCAGCTTTGTGACAGAATATTTTTCACAACCAAATGGTCTTTAAATAGTTTTATTGGCTGAAGAAATTGGAACATGAAATTGAAAATAACCAAATTTGGAGATAACACTGTTTTCAGTGGACAGCCGTGATTTTGTAAAAATGCAGTTTCTCACCAAAATCAATTCGTTTCAGTCGCATGACGATATTCTGGTACTTTTACGAGGAGATAAAGTATGTGGAAAGTAGGGCCGTCCATAAGTCAAGACTTTTTTAGACTCGACTCGGAGAAGGTCAAGACTTTGTCAAATGTACCACCTGCCGGGCCGTTGCTTCTGCACTTCTCTGTGAACTGTAATGTATGATTGACAAAATGGGAGTTGGCTCCGCCTCTTCTTAATTCTCAACCTTTCCATGTGGAATATTGGCCGGCGAGTATTTTGTATTTTCATATTTTGGTGTAGTTTCTATGTCTTTGGTCTGTAAACACCTATAAAAGACAAAAGCTGTGGCTATTTCCTGGAAGCAGAGCTCATCAGTTCAAAACTGATGGAAAGAAAAACTGCAAAGAAGGATGATTTTATAATGAAAGACGGATCCTAATAGACAGGCAAAGGGCTTTGTGACAGGTTTACACTACCCTACAGTTTGAAGCACATGTCCCACTTGTTGTGCATCTGATGTGTGAGATAAGTTTGATGGATGAGGTTTCATGTTACCCCGGAGTTCGGGGAGCTGTAGTGTGTTTACTCTGGGATTTAAAAGCCTGTCAGGAACCGCCGGCTGCAGGTTGACCTCCGCTCTGTAACTGTCAAACACACGTTTACCTCGGCCGCAGGTCCGCCACGGCCACCGATCTTAAACTGATGGATGACACTCGTATACGTCCTTTATAAATAAACTTGACACTCATTAAAGATATATCTAATTCCTAAACCAGGTAGCTAACTTTCCTTTTTAAAAGTGCGTCTGCGTAATTTATTCACTGAGTGACCTTGTTAATCTTCATTATCAGGCTTTGAGTAACTTCAGTGATACAGTTAGAATGAAGCAGATAATACAGTATAAACATGATCATCACTAATGGTGGGAAATTTTCCTGCATTTAAGTCCAGTGTTTGAAATCTCTGAAAGCTTTTCTGAACATTTAACTGCAGTAAATTCCTGGTTTTAAAGTAAAGATATGCTGTAACTCCCTCCCTGAGCGCATTCCTGTCTCCTTCTCTTTTCCCCCGAGCCAGAAACACTTGACTCGGAGATCACACGCTACTGGATATAAACGAGGAGACACTTTCATAAAATAAAACATCATTATTAGTCGTATTCAAACACAGAAAAAGCCTGACCTCTTTATTTTACTTCCACAGAGCTTAACTGACAAAAAGCATTAAAACCTGTTAGAGAGGATCTCTTTGTAAAAGTCTGCTGCAGTCCAGGAGAAATATGTTACTTTCCATTAAGACTTTTCTACATTTCCCAGGATGCCTTTCAATTTGTTTAATTCTGCTCGATGGAGGCTCTTCACTCTCTTTTATGGTGAAACGACTTCAGGTCAACATCACATCCACAGATCAACAATCAATAAGTAGACGAAGTTGGTTTGGTGTTGGACGTGCAGAGCGAACGACGACGCTCGTCTCAGAGATGACGGCTAAAGACGAGTCGATGTGGTTGTTTGGAATAGTTGAAAACTCCCAGTGAAATAGGGATAT
Source organism: Brachyistius frenatus (assembly GCF_029030835.1). Taxonomy (NCBI): domain Eukaryota; kingdom Metazoa; phylum Chordata; class Actinopteri; family Embiotocidae; genus Brachyistius; species Brachyistius frenatus. The sequence goes on along the minus strand of NW_027210710.1, from coordinate 185,258 downwards.
TTCTTAAAACCAGTGCGAGAGTACCAACGTTGTTGTTTTTTTGTGGTGAATAATATTTGTCATTTTTGCCTAAATGTTACTTTTCTGAAACTTAAAAAAAGATCAAAACCTTTTACAATGCCATGATTTTTCCCCAACAGACTCTGAGCCATAAAGTCTGCATTCGCCCGGTTTGAAGCACTTAGCACTTTAAATTCTGCTTCAGTTTCTCTTTGAGATGCTTCAACTAACATGATGAATAATGTCTTTAATCTATTTTTAGTCTTATTCTTAAAGTTGGGAAAGTTTAACAAATATGATTGAATGACCGTAATAAAATCCAACTAAAGCACTTAAAGTCCCCAAGATAAACTCATCACAGACAAACACTGGAGTTTTCGCTGAGTCGCATCTTATGAAGCCTTTCTGATACTTAAATCAAGTTGCTTCAACTTAAATTCAACAATGAACTGATGAGGTTTTGTTTGTTAAAGTTCAAAGGTCACTGTGATCTCATGTCTGTCGCATTTTTGATATCTCGAGAAAACTTGGAGCCCATTTTTTCACATTTAGCACAAATGTTCTCTTGGACTCAAGGATGAACTCTTGAATTCTGATGGTCAAAGGTCAAAGGTCACTCCAGCCTCACATCCGTTCGATCGGTCCGTCCTATTTTTGTAGACGTCACATCTCAGGAACACTTTCAGGGAATTCCATCAAATTTGGCACAAATGTTCACTCAGACTCAAAGATGAACTGATTTGATTTTGGTGGTCAAAGGTGACTGTTTCTTCATGTCCATCCCATTCTTTTGAACGTGATGCCACATTTGGTTTCACATTTGGTCAGATGCTGAATTGGGGCACGTCAAGGTGCTGTGCACCATTTACGTGCCACAGGACCGGTCACTGAACTTTTTGATGCACCACCATATACCTCTAGTACATAGAGACCTGTTGTCAGTTGGTGGCAAAACACATTCAATTTCTAATTTTTCTGTCCATAAATTGAGTATTGATGAATTTAGCTCAATGAGGAAAATACAGAATATCCCTCCATCCATCCACTCAGCCTGTACGTGTAAAACCTTCCTTCTGTTGTTTTAAATAACCAAAAGCCTCTCGGGTTACGTCCCATCATGTGTTTTTGCAGGTGCTCAGTATTACAAAGTGCTTGGAGGGTCGTGACCTCATCCATCACAACACCGTCACGTTCGGACGTTATTCCACATCCTGGATGCTGAGTGTGCCTCACAGCAATGGTGTTTACATTCAGTATTTACAATATTCCACACACATTACAGTGAAAATGTCATTATCAAGTACTTCTAAAGAGCGCTGACCATGCTAAAACTGCTCTGTTGTGGGTTATTGTTGGTCGAGGTTGTGTTGACGTTGTCTGGCTGTGAGACTCCACTGTTGCCGTTACACTGTGTGCCATGTTTGTGCATCGCCCTAACAACCAAAGCCGTCTGGACTTGTTGTTTTGTTGCGACATTGAGGCTTTGGCTGCGCTCCATTTGGTCGCGCCATGCCAGTTGTTATGGAGCCGAAACAGACCAGGAGAAGCCACTTAACTGGGGTGCAGGCAGCAGAAGGGAGCAGAGACTCCATCACCTCATCGCCAGGCTGCAGCAGGAGGTGGAGACGCCACGTTTACCAGGGACACGTTTCAAGAAACTTGGGGCCAAAGGTAAAAAAAACAAACACCGAGTGGAACATCTCACTGCTATTTAGATTAATTAGCAACAGGTCAGTAACATGATTAGGAATAAAAAAAAAGAGCATCCCAGAGAGGCAGAGTCTCTCAGCAGTGAAGATGTGGAGAGGTTCACCACTCTGTGAAAGACTGTTTGGGAAAATAGTGCAACAATCTAAGAATAATGTTCCTCAATGTAAAAATTACAAAGAATTTGGGGATTTCATCATCTACGGTATATAATATTATAAAAAGTCAGAGAATCCGCAGAAATCTTTGGACACAAGGGAAAAGGCTGAAAAGTGATATTGTATGGGCGTGAACTTCGGCCCCTCGGGCTATACTGCATCAAAAGCCATGATTCTGTTGCAGAAATCACTGTGTGGGCTCAGGAACATTTCTGTAAATCATCATCTGTGAACACAGTTCATCGCTGCATCCAGAAACGCTGGTTGAAACTCTACAAAAAAAGAAACCAGATAGAAACATGATCCAGAAACGCTGCTGCCTTCTTTCAGCCTGAGCTCATTTCAGATAGAAAACTTTGGAATGCAATATAGATCTTTGCTTCAATCAACTCGTCTCAAACATCAGCAGTAACTCTCTACAAAACCTGAAATGTTCAGTCTTTGGAGCGACGGTCCTGTGACTTTAAGAACTGTCACCAGATGACTAAACTCTCAAATCGTTGTGTGTGAAATTCAAGAAAGAAGCCAGATGGGTAAATAAAGAGAAACATCAAGTTTAGAAAGGGACTAAAAAAAGAGACGTAGCTGAAATCAAATCCTGGAATAAAAAAAACACATCGTCACCCGTCTGTCCGTTCCCACAGAGGGAAGGTGAAAGGGCCGGTTCGTGACTCATGTTGTGCCCCCCTGTTACTCCTGATATCAGCCTGAATGCAGGAAAGTACAGACAACACCAGGACCCAGAGCTGGAGAGGATAGAAATATCTCAGCATGTTGTTCTAATCGTCTCTGGCATCCTGAAATGGCCGCGGCTCGATTTCTGGAAGGCACCAAGACAGGAATCTTTTGGCATATAGAGCCTCTAAAAGAATTATATTGGATCCAATCGGACTTTAATGGCCAAAAAAAAAAACGCCAGAGAAACCTGAAGAGAAACAAATGCCCACGCACCAAAGAGGCTTTGTCGTTGAGTCATGACAGAGAAATCTCCCTCTAACTACACTTGGTACCAACATTAAGGAACAGTAATGAGACTTTTAAATATCCCTATTAAACGAGCAGCGCCCATGCTAAACTCTTTCCATGGCTAAATGCGATATAATGTAAACTGTAAATGTTGTGATGCCTGAACAACTTGGAACTGGACTGTTATGTTAAAAATATAACATAATATATATAATGTAATAATAATAATATAACACATATAACTGGTACGTGAACATCAGTGATTTCACCGTGGACCAGAAACTGGAGCAGAGAAACATCAGATTTGGGGTCGAATTTTTAAGGAACAGAAAATCTTTGACAAGTGTTCCTGAGCCCATGCAATGATTTCCATTGCAGAATCATGTATGTTTTTTTTAAAGCAGCGCTGCCTGAGGGCCCAGAGAATCTTCAGATTTTGGGTCAAACTCTGTAAATGTTCATCAGAGACCCTTGAAAGTCTTCAGAAAGTCTACGGCGATGAAGCGATGAGCCGGGCGGGGCGTTCTGATGACATCACGTTTCAAGAGGGGCGGAGCTTCACCGTCCAAGACTGAAGAAGGATCGTCAGGTCAGGAGACACCAGCTGGGTTTTCTTTGACTTTGCCGGTGGTTGCGCAACCGTGAATTCGTCCCCCAGAGTCAGACTGTCAACATTGAGTTCCACTGGGACCTTCTGAGGCATCTGAGGGGAAACTTTCACTATGGTGAAAGCTGAACTGTGGTGCCATGGCAACAGGGTTCTCCAAAACTGGTGATTTTTTTGGCTCTTTTTCTCAGTGTCGGTACTTTTGAGATGAAGTTCTGCATCGTGCCAGAGCTCATCGGTAACATATAAACACAAACTCTCCATGAACAAATGATGACATAATTAAAACCTGTTATGCACATCAATGATGGAAACCAGATCCCGCTCTGGCCTCTTATCAGGTTGATGATGAAATGAGCATTCGATGTCACAGAGAAAACAATGGTTCTCTAACTTGATATAAGGACCATTAATATATAAAAGCCAAATCATTGTTCTAATTCTAATTAAAATACAACCAGAAGCGACACACTAAGAGGATTTGACGCGGGAACACCGGCTCTATGTGGTGCAGCTCTGTGCGTCCCGGCTCTCCGTCCACTCGCGTTCCCATGAGAAGGATCTCCGGTCGGGGCAAAAGCCATTTGCTGCGTAACCCCTCCGCTTCCCCCCCAAAGGACCAATTGACTCGCACTAAGTGAGCGACTCGGCCCCGCCAAGAATCAAGATGGACGCCGCAGCAGTAACAGTAGACCGAGGTCAGGCCGCGCTCAAAATACGAGTGTATGATGTCAAAATAAATAAAGAAGATGAGAGCTCTTCATCAGCGAGTTCCAGTCGAAGCTTTCCGTCTCGTTCTTCAACTCCAGATGAGAGACGACACATTTTCATGTTCCTGCACAAATCTCTTATCTGGTGGCTTTTATCGAAAAATTTAATCTGTATTTGTATGTCGTCTTCTGCAGGACAGTTTATCACTGCGCAAATAAACCGAGTAATTGACAGCTCTCTCCCCCCCCCCACACACACACACAGAGAGCTGGTGTTTCATAAGCACTGGGACGAGGCCATCTGTCTGGAACTAATCTGTGCATGTGTTTCCTCGCAGAGAGAAGAGGTACCACACGGAGAGGACGTGGACTACGTGGTCCGCCTCCACCCCCTGATCTCCTGTGATCCTCCCTCCCCACCCCCCCGCCCGCCCCTCCCTCCCCACCCCTCCGACTGCGGCTGTGTTTGGAGGACACAGTAAAAACCCTCCAGCTTCCAAGTTGCCAATGACCATACAAGGCATCGGGGATTTACTTCAGGAGCGAAAAGATCAGTCAGGAAAGACGACTGGACCTCTTTCAGATCTCTCTTCTTCTGTCCATCAGCTCCTTTCTGTCTTTCTGTCTTTCTGTCTTTCTGTCTTTCCTCTCGCTGTCAGCAGTTTCCACTTTCTTTCTCTCTCAGCGTTTATCTCTCGTTTCTCTTTTTCACTCCCCTTTTTATCTTTTTCTGGCTCCTTGCTTTCTCTCCTTCCTTTCTTTCTCGTCTTGGCCCGCTAATAGAGAGGGCTCCTCTAATAGACCTCCCTCAGGTCTCCTGTCCCTCCACCCCCCTCCCCCGCCCCCCTCCCTCCCTTGCTCATTCCTCCTTCCTTTTTCTCGGCCAGCCTCAGATAAGAAGGGGGCAGAAGTAGTTCTCTTCAGAAACTGGAGCCACCCAGAGAAGGGTGGGAGTACAAGAAGATCTCTCTCTCTTCTGTTGGCTTTTATTTCTGGACATGTGAGGATTAGAGAGGTTGTCATCGCCTTCTAAACATCTCTTTTATCGTCTCCGTTAGTTTTCACATCACTTCTAGTCCCTTTATTCTCTCCGTTTGTCTTCTTATCATTTCTCTCCATCCATATTTTGTCTTCGGTCCATCAGGGGACGGGAGGGAGTTTCAACGAAACGATGACAGACCAGTCCGACGTCACGCCGATGGAGCCGTCCTGAGAAATCTACAAGACAAACCCGATGACAGAGAACAAAATTAGGACGAGAAGACGAGAAGAGAGGAGAGAAGACGGGAGATCTGATGCCTGGAGGTGAGGAGGTGTGAGACCAAGCAGCAGGTGTCGCTTTCTCATTCTGCATTTCAAGAAAAAGTTGAAAGAAGTTGGTGCAAGACTCGACCTCATGGATTGACCGTTCGGTGCAGCGAGTCGTGCGTTCATCCTGATGTTGAAGTGAATCGGTGTCCGAGTGTGAACGAGCTTCTCTTGACCGTCTCCGCTCTGAGAGAAAACGCTCTTCATAGTGTCATGAAAGGCTTCGATCTCAGCCGGAGGTCGCTGCTGCTGCTTCTGCTGCTTTGCACCTTGTCGGCCGTCACCGATGCAGCCGGCGTCGCCAGCGCGGAGCGAGGAGGAGCTGGAAGAGGCCAGAGACGAGGAGGAGGAGGTGGAGGAGGTGCAGAGAAGAAGAGGAGGCTTCACCGCATCCAGCACGGCCAGTGCAGCTACACCTTCATCCTGCCGGAGCTGGACGGGTGCCAGGGCGGGGGGGGGTCGCCGCCGCCGTCGTCGCAGGCCGAACAATATGGCGTCTCCCGCGGGGGGGCGAGCGTCGTGCAGAGGGACTCGCCGCCCGCTGACGGAGAGTGGTCGGCACGGAAACTGCAGCACCTGGAGAGCACGATGGAGAACAACACGCAGTGGCTGCAGAAGGTAAGAGGCAAACTCCTTCTCCTCATATCGGATCGGTGTCACCTCAACATCATGTGACCGGTGTGTAAAACAAGACAACTGGGTCAACAGTTCTGGAGAAACAATCTGTGCTGAACTGAACTTTATGGGAAAAAAAACAAACAAACAAACTAGCTGGTAAAATTCTGCAGAAAATATGCAGAAGTGTTTCCCACCAACTCTCCACGGGGTTCACATCGAAATAACACACTGATGAGAGGCTGCACATAACGGGAGAGTGTGTGTGTGTGTGTGTGTGCGCGCGCGTGTGTGTGTGTGTGTGTGTGTGTGTGTGTGTGTGTGTGTGTGTGTGTGTGTGTGTGTGTGTGTGTGTGTGTGTGTGTGTGTGTGTGTGTGTGTGTGTGTGTGTGTGTGTGTGTGTGTGTGTGTGTGTGTGTGTGTGTGTGTGTGTGTGTGTGTGTGTGTGTGTGTGTGTGTGTGTGTGTGTGTGTGTGTGTGTGTGTGTGTGTGTGTGTGTGTGTGTGTGAGTGTGTGAGTGAGTGAGTGTGTGTGTGTGTGTGTGTGTGTGTGTGTGTGTGTGTGTGTGTGTGTGTGTGTGTGTGTGTGTGTGTGTGTGTGTGTGTGTGTGTGTGTGTGTGAGTGTGTGTGTGTGTGTGTGTGTGTGTGTGTGTGTGTGTGTGTGTGTGTGTGTGTGAGTGTGTGTGTGTGTGTGTGTGTGTGTGTGTGTGTGTGTGTGTGTGTGTGTGTGTGTGTGTGTGTGTGTGTGTGTGTGTGTGTGTGTGTGTGTGTGTGTGTGTGTGTGTGTGTGTGTGTGTGTGTGTGTGTGTGTGTGTGTGTGTGTGTGTGTGTGTGTGTGTGTGTGTGTTTCAGATTGTAATATCTCAGGTTGTCATGCGTGCTGATCTGCAGGACGCAGATCAAAGTTTGCAGTTATGACTCGGGACGAGTGACAGCTGCTTCTGATCAGCGAGTGTGTTTCTCCTCCGTGTTGTTGTCCCAACAAACTCGAACTAGTTTCACATTTAACTGCATGTGGTGTAACGAGAGCCGGTGTTAAACCTTGTTCCTGGATCGTCTCGCCTCCCTCCTGCAGGAAGTCTTTACCCAAATGTTTCACGGTTTTCCTCCGACTTGCGACGCTTCGGTCCTCCTTCACTTCTTTTTACCGCCTTTACGTACACGTCGGGTTTCTTCCTGTTTTAGATGATATTCAGGTGTTTGAATGGAAAAACCTGGTTATTAATATCGCTGTGTGAAGAGTTTACAGGTTTCTGGCTGGTTTTGTCCAAACAGTCGTGCAGCGATCAGACGTGTGTTTGTTCAGTGGTGATTTGAAGTTGGCTGTAGATGTGAATGTGAACATGAGTGGTTTTCTGTCGCTGTTTTGACCCACTGTCAGCTGTGATAGGCTCCGCCCCCCCACACACACAGATGTAACTAATGGTTTATTAAAGGTGGGTTATATTAGATTTATTCTATTTGAACTTCAGGTAAAAATATAAATTATTCATTGAGCCATCATTTAGTAAATCAACAGGTTATTGTACTATTTATTGTTGAAATCATTCATGAAGCCTTCCTGCAGTTCCAGCTTCTCTGTTTGGAGAATTTTTCTATAAACTGAATATTTTAGACTCCAGAGAAAGTGATTATCGTGTTTATAAAGGCAGAGGTGGTGAAAGATTCTCATATTTTCTTTAAAATCTGTTGTTTTCAAGTGAATCCAAGTTTTATTTTGTCATTTTTTTGGAGTTTGGAGTTTGGTTTCTGCCTCGTTTGTCTTAAAAGCTGCTTTCAGGATCAAAGTCTGCACCTTTAATCAAAAACTGGCCTCTAATCAGACCTCCTCATTCTAACAGTTTGCTGCAGATCTGTTCACATTACAATTGATTCCTTCACAGGGGTTCAAATGGATTCCAGTGTAAATGAAGCGATTGTGAGTTTCATTATTCCTGCTGCCCAGAAGAGCTGATTTCTTTCTTCTAGTAGCTGAAGGAGAAATCGAATTACTTTGTGGAGAGACGTTAATCTGCAGAGTGACAATTCAGAGTACTTCGCTGGATTAAACCACCGAGACGTCAGCAACACCTTCAACAAGCCGTGTGTGTGTGTGTGTGTGTGTGTGTGTGTGTGTGTGTGTGTGTGTGTGTGTGTGTGTGTGTGTGTGTGTGTGTGTGTGTATACCACCCATACTGGTTAAACCTCAGAGGAGACGTGGGTCAAGTCAAGACAGGAGACAGAGCATGACCTTTGACCCTCAGGGTTCAGTCAGGGTCAGCCGTCGGTACCGTCTCACTTCAAAACATCAGTCCACGTTCGTCACTGTCCTCCGAGCTTTAATTTAGTTCAGATAAAAGATAACGATGGCTCCACACTTGAAGTTTGAGGGTTGAAGTGATAGATGAATCCTCATGAATGAAGAGAGATGATCCTGTTGTGGTTTCATATCTGAGGAGATACTCAACCTGTTTTCTGCATTTAACCAGTTAAGTCACATTTTTCAGTTTAAAATCTCCTTTTAAAGGAAGTCTGAGCACCCTTTTCGCATAAAAACAACAAATACATTACAAACAACAATATCAGGCAAAGAAAACCGACTGGGGGAGGAGCCAGCGGTGAATCTGACCGATCTGATTGGAAACCTGACAATACTACGTCCCGCCCACTGACAGCTGTAACCTGACTGCACCACAGACCTGTCAATCAAACAGACACGCCGCCCAAAACAGGTCTTTTTTTAATCTTCTTTTCTAATGAATGAGGGATTATTTTCAGATGGACCTCCAGAAAACTAATAAGAAGGAGTGACTTTAGCTAACAACACCGAGATAACTGATGGACACATTTTATTCACTTTGGATTTGATGAGAGAAGTTGAATGGGAGTCTATGGAGCCGGAGGCTTTTTGGAGCCGACCTCTAGTGGCACTCGCTGGTATTGCAGCTTAAGGAACTTCTGCATCAACCTCATTTTTAGGTTTCTACGTACTTCCCCTTTTGATTTTTCAGTAACTACTGCGAGTGCTCAATTAAAATATGTCTTCTTGGATTTTGAAATAGTTGCCTTATGTTGTTGTTATTCAGCCTCTCTGAAGTAATTACGTAATTTAAAGAAATTGTCTGTATCTGCAGTGGGAAGTGGTTCTTTGGGGAATTTGTATTTGTACATTGTGCTACATAAAAGTTTGGAAACCTTTTGATCTAGACTTTCAATTTGAGCAATTATTGAAATCAGTTAATTGTTCCGTTTTTTTAGGTGGTTTTGGTCATAATAAGTTTACGAGCACTTCCTCAGCTGTAATAGCAATAAGAATTTTGCCCATTAGAGTAAAATAACACCCACTCTATTTCTGTAGAGTGGAAATGATTCCCTCCCTGTTTGGTTTCTCGGGGCCTCTGCAGCAGCTCGGTGGTTTTTCTGGACGGCCGGTCTGTAAACAGCAGTAAGTGAAGTAGTTAACAGGGGGCTTGTTTAGCTTTCTGCCAAATGACTGACTTCAAATGGAGCCGCGCCTGAGAGAAACAGGAAGGCCGCCGTGGTCAGATCACAGAGCAGCGATACGACGCTTTGATGTGGTCAGAGGTTGCGTTGATGATAAACCTGCTGCAGACAGACACGCAGACAGAAAGACAGAAAGACAGACAGACAGGCAGACAGCGTCCAACGCAGAAGAGTGGGCACGGCAGCTTTTTACCTGGAGCCTAAAATAATATTCATCAAGTCAGTCTGAAGTCAAATGTCACAGAATATTTACAGCTTGTAGAAAATAAAAAAAATTATTTCAAGAAAAGTCATAAATTTCATGTGCCTCGTAATGATCTGAGTTACGAGCTTGTTTACGACACGTAGGTAAAAATAGGAAAAAATTGCAGCCAGAGAAGGTTTTTATTGTGATTTAACTACAGTGGAAAAGTGTTTTATGAACTTACAGCAAAATGTGGATCTGAGCTGAGTGAAAAAGCTGAATTTATTGTATTATGTGGAGAAAAGTTGGAGAAAAGAGCTTTCATATAAAACAAAATCTTCAGAAAATAAATATATACATGATTTTTAAAGTATAATACAAAAGACATACTAATATTAATATCAAATACAGTCATAGAGAATATAAAAGATAGTTATAGAGATGTTTGATATTGCTGTTATATGGATGTTTTCAAACATTTTACCCTTTTAAATCAATATAATCTGTTTTTATGTTTGTTTTTCATATTTTGAATCCGTCATTTACCAAAAACTGCAGATCAAAGCTTGAGGCGATGATTCAAACATTGATGTTTTTTTTAAACTCCACAAATTATTCGTATTATTTTTCTTATCATTAAATCACTGCGATTACTCAGTTGAAATAACACGCAGCTCTGTGGAAGATTCTTTGTGTATTTTCAGCTCAAAATCATTTTGATTTCACCAAATATTCACTCTAAAATTTACTTTGCGTTACATATGTGATGTAACTCGCTTCAGAAATGTTCTTTTTTTTTTTTACCCGAACCACGATCGGTTCTGAAACTAATCATGTGGTTTTGGTGTCAAAATATAAATCAGGGTTTTGTTGGACATTCATGCGACGTGGACGCAGATGAATAGAAAAGAAGAGGCCAAGAAAAATCGTTGGAATCTCACGATTTATGAGACGTTGTCGTGAATCTAATATGTTTTGGACAATCGTAGCCATCATACATTTTGATGTGAGATGCTTCACAGGTGGAACTCATCAAGCTGCAGAGATGAATTTATCACCAGTTTGGAATTTTTTTCTGAATCCAACGTGGAACAAAATAAAACATAGAAAATGTTGCAGGCTGAGTGTCGCGCGCTCCGGATGCTGTTTGACATCCTTCTGCAGGAACACCTGGTCGGAGCTCCATCATCCTTCACGGCCGCACATCAAACAGCAGCGAGCGGACCTCACTGACAGTTTTAATAACGGTCTAATGACAGCCATTATCTCCCCGTCAGCCTCCATCAGTCCAAACAATCCAGCTCTCATTCAGCTCAAAGGTGCAACGCGGTGTGAAGACTGAGTGGAAGTAAAAGTTCCTCAAAGGTTTTACTTACAGGATCATTTTGGTTTATCGCTGATTTATTTTAATTTAATTCTAATCAGAGTATTTAATGAGATGAGTACAAAGAAATCAGAAAGAGGAAAGTAAACGGACAAATTTAGTGAACAGAAGATCCAACAGCTCCTGTAGAACTTAAAAAAGTCTCATGTTTGATTTGTTCACCATCTCAGCTGAAGATCCTGCAGATTTCCTGGTTTCAGGACTTTAGTTTTCCTGGTTTGTAGGAGCTCCAAAACGTCTGCAGTCCGTCCTGATCTTCACTTCCGAGCTAAAAGCTGCAGGTTTCTGTCAGTGAGGTTCTCTCACAGTTTTTACTTCCCCTGTTGGGACTAATTGAGAAGTGATTATTGAGAAGTGGAGGCAGCGATGGGAGTGTTTGGGAACCACAGCTTGTTTTCATTACCTGTAGATCTGCTGAGCGGAGGTGGGAGAGTGTTTTAAAGCAGCTCTTAAAGAAGACCCGGCGGCCGTGCTGGTGCTTTATGATCCGATAATGTAGAGGCCGTGTGCTCATGTTCTACCTGTCGGTCTTAGTGAGTCCGGTGGCAGCGTGATCGCTGCAGAACCTCTGACCACAACACACCACTGGAACCTCTTTTCTTCATCAATTCATCTGATTTTTACGGGACTTAATTAGAATTAAAGAGACACTGAATTGCGCAACAGGATCCATTAAGGCCTTTAAAAGGAGAAAATAAAAAGCGGTACCAGCGCAGGAAGTGGAATCACAGGGGATGTGGCTGTGGTCAAGAGTGGGAGAGTGTGTGTTTCTGTTTGTGTGTCTGCGGTTGATGTTTGTCTCCATGTGAATGTGGCGTCAGGACGTCCGTACATGGTCACTGCTAAATCAATCTGTGGAAACACGAGAGCGGCAGACGTCAAGGGAACGTTGGTAAATTATAGCGTCTACCGATGAGGTGTTTGGAGAACATCTGTATGTTGCAGCTGCAGAAAATAACCTCGGTTTCAGGTTGGTCAAGAATCGGCGACCGCTGCTCACAAAAACGTAACTCAGGTGCTGATTTCGATCGAGCAACGAAACTTTTTACTCCCAAAGGTTACAGCATCTGTGTGCTCCGTGCACATCACGGTGCTGCGCACTGTTCACGCGCAACAGGAGCAGTCTCTAAACTTTTGAATCCACCCGCGTACAGCTGCAAAAATCCATCTATTGTCTTTTCGTGATCTGGAGTCGGGTCGCAGTGGCAGCGAGATTGAGCAGGTTGTCCAACATGTCCCAGCTGCTCCTGGTGGACCCACGGTGTCCCCGTGAGATATATAATCCCTCCATTGCGCTCCATCCCACCCTCCCGCGTCAACAAGACCCCGAGATACTTTAACTCAATCGCTTGTGGCAGAAACTCCGTCACACAAATCAGTCCTTCAGTTACAGACACAGATTGACCACCGTGTCCGTCTGTTGTCGTGTTTTCAAGGTTCTGCTGGATGAAACCACTGCAGCTGCTTTCTGACCACATGTGGCTCATGTTCAGGTCTGCTCGTTAGCAAAATGGCTTCAACCGCCACACAAATAGGAAGAGGTTGAAAAAGAAGCAGGAGTTTCTCTTTCAGTGGGAGCCAGCTTGGTCCGCTGTATCGCTGCAGCTGACTACTACACTGTTATCGCCACAATGAGTCCAACTGGAAACGCTCTTCAAACGGAGCTGGAAGGAGAGAAAGATCTGTCGTTCATTTAAAGGATTGTAGCCGCATCAGCACATTTATTCTTCCTTGCAGAAAAAGAAACTGGTTTTAAATCGCAGAATTAAAACTAGAGAGATTTAGACTCACGTGAACAACATATAAATATCAGTGAATCTCCTGGTTACATGTTTTTATTGAAGATTTTGCTTAATTTTTTTTTTTTTTTCAGCTCAGCTTTTCTAATCTGGTGCACACAATAAAGATTCATATCAAAACCAGCTTTAAAGAGAAACAGGAAGCAGCTTCTTCCTAAAAAGACAAGGATTATTATGGTAATTATAGAGAAGCCTGAAGGGGAAGTCCCTTCATAAAAGGTTACTGTATGTTCAAGAGGTTTGATTTAAGCATGTTCCCAGTGTGAAGAGGAAAAAAGACAAAGTGAGTGAAAATGAGCATTAATGTCTAAAATAAATGAGTAAAAAGATCCAGAGTGTTTGAGACCAGAGAGAGAGAAAAAAAAAACACAGTGGAGGATGAAATAAAGAGGAAGACATAGTTCAACACTTCCAGACAAGTCGCCTGTTAAAACCAATAAATCACTGCAGAGAGGAACAAAGAGGGTGAAGGAGATAAAGTTAGCTGAGATAAATGGAGGGGGAGAGTTGTAAGAGGAAATAGAAGACAGAAACAACAAAGAGAAGAAAATGGGGGTTCATTTATATTTGTTACTGGAGTGACCCAAATATGACACTTTTTACTGAAAATTAGCTTTTAAAAACGTCGGTCCTGGCTTATATTTGTGGGCTCTGCAATTATGTATTAAAGGTCCCAAATTTTACACTTTTCCTGTGTTTAAGTTTCAGTCTTGATCGGCATGAAAATATATTTTTTGTGGTTTTAAGCGCCAAAATCCATCTTAATATAGTTTTACATCTTTCTGAAGCCTGTCTCTGCAGCAACAGGCTGTTTTGTGTTTCGACCAATCGGCAACCAGTAGTGAGGTCACCCGTCGGTTTGTGAACGTTATGAATCCTCCAGTTCAGATTCTGTCCGTCACCATCTTTGCTAGTTCGGAGCGGTTTGGAGCAGGAAGTGACCATATTTGGACGAGTTGGGGGAGGAGCCAACGGTGGATCTGACCGATCTGATTGGAAACCTGACGATACTACGTCCCGCCCACCGATAGCTGTAATCTGACTGCACCACAGACCTGTCAATCAAATAGACACGCCCCCAAAAACAGGTCTTCTTGAATCTTCTTTTCTAATGAATGAGGGATTATTTTCAGATGGACCTCCAGAAAACTAATAAGAAGGAGTGACTTTAGCTAACAACACCGAGATAACTGATGGACACATTTTATTCACTTTGGATTTGATGAGAGAAGTTGAATGGGAGTCTATGGAGCCGGAGGCTTTTTGGAGCCGACCTCTAGTGGCACTCGCTGGTATTGCAGCTGAAGACACTTCTGGATCAGAACCATTTTACAGACCTGAAGCTACGAACACTTTTATAAACAGTCTGTGCATTAAACGTTGGACAGTTGTCCGTGCTATGGGCGGACATGTGACATCAGTGATAAGACAAACGTAGAGAAGTCCAAACAGTGCAGCTGCTGAATACCCAAAGTGTGCATTTGTTTGTGGATTGAGCGTTTTGTTTTGCAGTATTTTTACATAACGTGAAAATGTGAATTTATACACTTTGGAACAGACACAGTGGAACCAGAACCAGAGTTCCACAGTCTGCTCCAGAGTGGCCGTATAGTAGTTCTGCTGAGGGTTCCTCTAAATGAATGTAGGTCAATGTAAAGTCCTCCAGCACAGCTGTGTGTGTTTGTGTGTACTTGTGAGTTCATGAAGCATAATTTCTGATAATTTCTCCATTTTATGCGCTGCAGCTGCTTTTGGTCTCACTGCTTTTTGAAAAATCTCCGAGATGTTTTAATGGCACCGAAGTAAACCCAGATACCGAGATACGTTACGCAAACACACGCTTTCCTTCTAATCAGCTGATCTGTTGCACCGCAAACCGCCGTGATTACATGCATGTATGAAAACAAAGTCAAACACACACACGTGAAAACGTTTCGGGAGTTCACAAAGAATGGACAAACATACACTGCATTTATAAGGATGCTCCACACACACACACACACACACACACACACACACACACACACACACACACACACACACACACACACACACACACACACACACACACACACACACACACACACACACACACTGTGTCCGTCTCTAATCAGCTGTTCTCCTTTCTTGAGCTCTGAGCTCCTTTGGATGTCCATATTTACCGGGTTCATTCGTCAATTATTTTTCCCAGAGAAACGCTGCTGTCAGCAGAACAGCTGGAGCAGAAACAAACACAGTCAGCAACTTTCCCATTACTGTCCTGAGAGCTGTCTCATCTGTGTGTGTGTGTGTGTGTGTGTGTGTGTGTGTGTGTGTGTGTGTGTGTGTGTGTGTGTGTGTGTGTGTGTGTGTGTGTGTGTGTGTGTGTGTGTGTGTGTGTGTGTGTGTGTGTGTGTGTGTGTTTGCCAGAGAAAAGAGGGGACAGTAGGACTGTTCAGATTAGATCACGATGCATGCTGGTCCGATTTCTGTCCGACTCACTCTGACGTGGTTTAACGTGGCCGACGATGACGTCACAGGATCGATCGAGGCGGCTGCAGTTTTCGGAGCGACGGTTGCTCACGGCCCCAAAGCATGATGGGAGACGCCACAGCTGATTGGTTGAAATGTGGGTTCAACAAGAGGATGTTCCATTTCTGTTGAGTCGTGGGGATTCAGATTCAGATTCACCACCTAAGGTCACATGTTTTTCATTCTACTTTCATTTTTCTTGCATTTTATTATTATTTTGCATTTGATAGTAAAATTGGAAGCTGCACTTTGTAATTTAAATGTGTAATTGCCAATATTTTTGCAACCTCAGTGAGGACCTTTGGTCAAATTTGGGCAGTTTTTCCACCAAAGTGTTCTTTACCAGCCGCTCTCCTGAAGATTTCTCGGTTCTTATGATGTTTTGAATATTTGACCTGAAGTTGAACATTTTTAAACTTTCAGCGACCCACTAACAACCGCTACACTTCTCCACCTCTTTCTCTTTACTGTCACCTGAAACAGCCTGTCAGACATCTGGTTCTGCTTCTTCTATTAAACCACTCCAAAGTCTATATATATATATTTTATATTTGTGTAAGATCACACCGAGCAGCTGACAGTAACACGAGCAACTTCGCCGTGACTCCGAAGTCCGAATTAGATAATTCGGCTTAATTTCAATTTGGATAAAGACGTCCTGCTGGGACGACGTGTGTCTCCGCTGCCAGGACAGGTGGCCAAGTCAAACAGCAGAATTATGTTATTTAATCATGATTAAGAGCAGGACGTAGGAGGGGGGGGGGGGCATTTTATTTGATGCTGCCGGCCAAATGTGTGTTTAAATGAGCGAAAATCACTCATTACGAGTTACACACACAGCCTGCCAACTCTCCTGATGGACGCTGATATTTCATGGCTGACGTGTCGGTGTGTTTGTGTTGGTGGAGTAAAACAGCCTGTTTGTGTTGGTAATGAATATTCAAGCTGTCACTGAGCGCAGCAGCTACTGCCATCCATCTGCTCAGTGGTACCACTTCTATGAGTACGCTGGTATTTTGTTTCTTTCAGGACTATGGGAGGGAAAACACTGAAGGAATAAAGTCATTTTATGGAACAAATACACATAATTATAATCGGATCTTGCCGCGTGCGAGTGATGGTACGGTGATATTTAAACCTTTTAAATTAGGCTTCACGTTCACGTAGTCTACGATTTTTTTTTTTTGCCAGCTGGATTATGTCTTTAATTCTTCATATTTGTCTCAGATTATCGTTCGCTGCTTATCGTAAAATATCTGCTGCCAGAACACGTGTTTGTGATTGGTCCCAAGTTATAAGCCCCGCCCCTCTTTTTAAGCCAGATAACAGAAACAAATCCTGGTTTGGTGGAAGCTGCGTCAGATCAACAGCTGATGCTGCAGGTAGTTTGAGCCGCTGTCGTGTTACGTGCAGTTTGAACACGCGCTCGGTAACGATGAGGAGTTTTAAGTCTTTGGATGAATCTATGATTGTTGCTGAAACAGTCGCGGTGATGCTCGGCTGACTCTCGGTGGTTTAACGCTTCCAGGAACAGGCGGTTTTATTTTAACGTGTGTGACTCTAATCAGAGTTTTAATCACATCTCGACAGGCGTGTGTTTATTCCTGCTACAAACGCTACACAGACACTCACATTTACCAGCTCTTACTTTGATGGTGCTCCACCCCGCAACACTCAATTACCTCATCATGGTGTTTTAGTTTCACTGCTTCAGATCTCATACCGAACAGTGACTTTAAACCACACCGATTTCATGCAACACAATTCTGAATCAAAGAAATCATGGTTTTCTTGCTTCGAACTGGGAGTTTTGTTTACAGTGTAAATATATATATTGTGTACTATCACCGGATATGATGCCTGATATCACAACGAAAGGGAACACTTCTGTTTTTAGCTTAAATGCAGCGGCTTCGTGAAGTCGAGCATAAAAACGATACAGTTTAGTCTCATCCTCTTTTATCAAAACACAAACTTTAAACAGGATGTTTCTTTCACTAATTTAATGTTTCATACTTACGGTTTTTGCTGCATTATGATCAGGTTGCATTTTTAATACGACAAAAGGTTATTTTTTACTGAATGTTAAAGCCACGTCACTTTTTGGGTTTTTATAAGTTCAGAGAATTAAAAAAACGATGAGAACTAAAATATTTGCAGCTATTTCTATGATGTGCAGTCGGCTTATAATATAAAGAAATGATTAAATATGACTTTTTCTAAATCAGGTGGTGGTTTAAAAAACATTCTTTTAGTTTTAATCATGCATTTGTAATTTTTGTCAATTACAGTGATTTTACTGCAAAAAAGTCACATAAAACTCTGTGAATGTTGCTGTCTGTGCTCTCCTGGGTTATTTGTGTTAAGAAGGTTGTTTTAGGAAAATATTTTCTCTGAAAAATAGATAAAAGAAATCTCTGTTCTTTTGTGCAGCAGGTTAGAAAGAGTCGTATTTATGACTTCGGGCTTTCTTCATCCTGGATGAAGGAGCATTCATTGTATCAAACCCAGAGACTACACATCGTCAGCTAATGCATGTTTGTTTTTACAGTTTAGCATGCGAAGACCTTTATAGCATCACAAATAAGCGAAGTTTCAGCCAACAGCTGAGAAGGATGCAGGATTCCTGCTGAGTGAAGCATCTCTGCTGGAGAAACCAACACACAGCTGATTCACACTTACGCAGCTGTTACATACATGTAACACGCAGAACGTTTACATCACATACATCACATACACATGTCTCATATGACAAAAGTCAATAAAGACTATTCATAGGTTTATAAAGTGTTGCTGAATAATAACGTATTCCTCCTCTATTTATTGTATTTTTAAAGTAAATGTAGACTTGTAGAATCACATGACTTCATTTTTTTTTTTTTTTTTTTTTAATAACAGAAACATCAGATTTCGGGTGAAACATTTGGGGAACAGAAAATCTTCAAAACACTCGCAAGTGTTCCTGAGCCCATGCAATAATTTCAAAGATTACAGCCAGACAATATCGATTTTCGGCCTTTTCCCGTGAATCAGATTTTGGGTCAAATTTTTGAGGCACTGAAAATCCTCAACGCCCACAGGAGAAGTTCTGCCCCCTTGAAACGTGAACGTCACTCAGAACACTTCGTCTCTGTTCACGATTTCCAGAGTTTGAACCTAAATCTGATGTTTCTCTGCTCCAGTTTCAGGTTCGCGGTGAAATCACGAACGTTCACGTACCAGCGGTCGCGTTAATGTATGCAACTGATGTTGATGAAGAGACGACACTCTGAATACTTCCTCATGGAGGTTGTTGCTTCCTGCTGCTCCGTGTGCATCACTGCGCTGCACACTGTTCACGCGTAACAGGAACAGTCCCTGAACTTTTTGATGGAACCCCTTCGGTGATAGTACGAGCTGCAAACAGAGGAAAATATGTAAAAAAAGCAACAAATCAGTTGCGAGCAGCAGCCGCATGAACCTCAGTATGTTCAGATCTCGTTCCTCAGACTCCACCGTTGTGACATCTCTTCTGTATTTTCAGCTCTCTTCCAGTCACTGTTTGTTTATGTGAGCCTGAGAGAGGAATCTCTCCTTTTGGCCCGCCGCTGCTCTTTCCCTCTGAGCAGCCGGGTCAAAGCACTCAGGCCCAGTTTGGGGGAAGCCAGCACCATCTGAATTGCAAAGAAAACAACAACAAAAAAAATCCACTTCGGGCTCGGTCCTGACTTTATGATAACACATAATTAATCGGCTGGAATCTGCTGGCGCAATCAGCTGTAGCCTTAACCCCGCACCTCCATGTAATTACAAGTTAAGGACAGAGAATATGAAGCGCGTTCGGGGGGGAAATTGTTTTACTCCGAGTTGCTCCACATGAACAAACAACTGAGAGGAAGTGTTTACAGCACCGAGAATGTTGAAATTTTGTGTGCGAGTTGTAGGATGCTCGGTTTGTTGGTCCGCTGCTGGCACTTTGTGTCGTTGTAAGTGTTCGTCCGGAGGGGAAACAAACATGGCAGAGAGGTTTGAAGTCTGCGAGGATCTCCAGGGAGGATGTGTCTGGACAGTTGGTGTCAGTATCAAGTGGACGCTCAGCCGGCTGCGACGCCTCAAGAGGCCTCGCTGCCGGCTTAAAGGATTGGTTCGCCCCGAATCACTGGAGTATGTGTTTTCTTTCTTACCTCATCGTGATGTCAGGCCTTCCACGGATCAGCGGGGCAAACTGGGCATTTATAGAGGCGCTGAAGTCAAAGGGGGCGTTTGCTTTAAAGTTAAAGATTTTTCTTGTAAATGTTAATATGCAACATTTTACATGGGGCCAAAAAAACGGACTCATTTCAGCCATAGACCATCATCAGCCCACAATAAAATGTTGGAGAAGGACATGACAAAGAAATATAATTATAAAGGTCTTTACACACTCGTAGTGTGAGAAAAGAACGACACAAAAACACAAAATACTCGACCGGGTTTTGGTATCCTGATGTTTCACTTGTAAACATCGGATCCTAATTTCAGAAACATGGGAAAAAAAACGTTCCTTTATTTAGACTGATGTAAAGATATGGGGCGCCGTCACAAAACCAGGATTGAAATTTCTTCTTTTAGCTTTCAGCTTTTTCCTGAAAGAAGACACACACAAAAAAAAAAAAACTGCAATTGAATTTGATTTGGTCTTTAACATGATTCAGTGAACAGCACACAGAATGGGAACCAACATGGCCGCCAATCTTTGTTTACATGAAAACAAACTGATGACAAACGATAAGTTCAGCCTTTTTCTGGCCGGATCGTTGCTAATAAATTTGGAGTTCACGATTCCATTTTTTTGTTTGTAACCGAGATGAAAGCTTCCTTTTTATTTCAAAGAGTCGGTGGAGTTTCAGCTCACAGGTGTGTTTTTCCCCCCGAAACTTCCTTCCTGCAGATATAATGAACGCTCAGATCGCCTCTCTGATTTCTCGTCCGATGTTATCGGCGTCCTCGCAGCAGGTGAGGTTTGCTGTGGTAAAGCAAACAGCCGAAGGACCACCAACATCTCTGGTGTAAACAAGCAATAAACAAGATGCTTCAAAATAAACAAGTGTGTGGGACAGCGACGCAGCAATAACAAGGGGAGCAGGATCAGCGCTTCTCGTTCCTTCAGTCCAACACTCGGTTTCCTTATCGTGTACAAATGCATTGAAAAGTGAGTTCAGGCAGCTGAATAAGCAGGTACTTTATTTTAGTCGGGCAACAAAGGAACTGGTACAAATCTGGGACTTTATACTATAATCTGTTTTAAAACTTTAATCTCAGTAACCGTCATCTTTGGATCGCTGACGCTGCCAGGAGAGTCGGTGTCTCTCCAAAAAGTGTGCAAATCCCCCCTTTGGATGGGATTTACTTCTCAAGGAGAGGTGGGAGGATTTTGATAATACCGGCTCTCTTCATGTTGAAGTCCATGTCCTTGTTTGTCTGTGAATCTCTGAGGTTTTTCCACTGGAAGATTTTCTGCTCTTCTTTTGTATTCTATCAGCTATTCAGCTTTTGTGTTTAAAATGTTTCAGCCAATCTGATAGAAACATGTGAACAGGTGTCACAGCGAAGCGTGAAATAGACACGCTCGTCTACTACAGCAAAACGAGAGGTCGGCACGCTTTAGGCTGTCTAGGCGTGAAAGTTACACGTTTTCCTGTCGTAGACGAGAATGAAACCTACTTTTTGCTTTGACCCGTGCGAGTTACAGGAAACAAAAAACAACCCAAGAATATTTAAAAATGTCCTTATACTTGGTGTCGGTAGCTCTGTTGCTGTACCGTCGTCACATGATCCTTCTTCACGCAACATTTACACGCGTGTCTCTTTCACGCTTTGCCGTGATACTAAGTTGTTCATGTTCTTGGACTCAAGTGGTGATGTGAAGTATTCTTATTGTCACAGGAAGTGATAACGTATGACTCTTTATGAAATAGTTGTTAAAAAAAAAATTTCTTGACTTGCAAATTAAGCTAATTCCCAATATTTTACTGAAGAAAAAAATTGGACAAATTTTATTGCAATTTTTGAGAAAAGCAGCAGCGAACTCAAACATTTTTGATCAAAACTATCATAAAAAAAACTAGAAATCCTGGAGGGATTGATTTCTATTTATTTTCTCAACACTGCAGTCCTCATTATCTTCAGTGTGCGAGTTTTCTTCCATTCAACTTTTCTTTTTCAACCTCTCTCCTAAAACATGATCATGTGTGATCTGTCCTGCAGAGAAACATCCTCCGTGCTGTGCACCATGAATATCTGTTTTACATGAGTGGATCAACATGTGTCCGCTGTTGATCGTTTAAAAAAGAAAAACACATCAGCTTCCAAACTGAAGATAAATCTTCTGCTGTTCTTCAACGTTTCTCAGAGTTTGATGAGTGAGTTTTATAGCCATCAGTTACACACAGATAATGGCTCATATTAAAACAATATTCAACACACACACACACACACACACACACACACACACACACACACACACACACACACACACACACACACACACACACACACACACACACACACACACACACACACACATATGTACCTCTGTGACTGTCTTTCACAAGACCTCACAAGATTATATGTGCAGCTGTCAATGAGATTTGCAGGATTTTTTTAAAATATCGTTAAAAAAAATAGACATAAAAAATTCTCATAAGAAGAAGAAACGACTCGTCTGATGTTCTGAGACTCAAAGTTTCTGATTCTGATCTCAGAGGATGGTTTTCTTTTTTCTTTCCTCTGCTCTGTAAAGGAACTCTGACACAGCAGGAGTTCTTCAAACGACAAAAGCATCAGTCGGCGCTATGTGGTCCGAGCAAACGTCTCTCCTTCTGCATCCTCACACAGTTTTCTTACATTTTATAGACAATCTCCGAATTAGTTCAACTTGAAAAATAAATTTAAGTTTCCATCTTAAACTAATCAGAATAAAAAAATTTCACTGATTTGAAAAACTACCGCAAGAATTATAAAAGTCTGTTGTGAATAAGTTGACAGATGTTTCATGTAAACATCAAAACTGCAGTGAACTCAGACAGCTGCTTTGATTTAAAATTGGATCTGCTCAGTCCAGACGACCCTGTTCAGTGTCTCGGGGAGCCTCGTTCGGGGCCCCCGAGCCAGACGTTGAGACCCGACACATCAGATGACAAATTGGCAAAAGGAAGAAACGGAGAGAGAGAGACTGTAAGTGAGATTTATCTCCTGTTCAAAAGGCCACCAAATTAGTTAGTGCAGCAGACAGGCTTTTATCAGCCGGACGGGGATGAAGCACTCCTCCTCCTCCTCCTCATCCTCCTCATCCTCCGCCTCCTCATC
>NW_027210710.1:122500-157500 GCF_029030835.1 Brachyistius frenatus | reverse complement strand
GCTGACGGACAGAAGAGGAGTGGGAGGAACTCTGCTCGTTTCCTTCTGTCCTGATTTATTTAAACAGTAACTGAACACTGAATAGAGTTCTTTGGAGTTTGTAAATTGTATGTCCAGCCAATTTATGGCGCTATAAGGAGATATAGTCACTCTCCTTTTTGTTTTTCCAGAAAAGAACAAGACTTATTTTGTCCTGTACACGACCTGAAAATCATCAGTTTCTGCTGCGTTAGACAGAACAACAGATCTACAGCTCTTCTGGATGAATAATGAAAATGATGCTTTAGTTATTTATAGAACTAGAAAAACACAGAACTTATGAAGGTTAGACGATATTAGAGGATATCGATCAGCAGTTTGATGGCAATGACGTTTTAATAAAATGTGAACACTGACTCGTCTGATGCTCTGACAACTTTTTTACTTTTAAAGGTAAGTCTGCAAAACTAGTGCACAGCTTTTATCCATTAAAACTTAAATGTGGCACCCAGGTGCATGCTGGGTAAGAAGTTCAAGTTACTTAAAATTGTTGGCTTTCCTCGCACACGGCGTGAAAACCAAACATTTAAGAGAAATTCAGAAAAACTCTCGAAAAGGTATTTCGAAGGGAAGGAAAAAAAACCTTCTTATAACAGGAAGAAAAATCTCCCACAGCTGGAAGGAAGAAAAAAAATCTGCCTTTTAACAGGAGACCTTCGAAAGCTCTTTTAACAGAAAGAAAAACATCCAAGGTGGGAAGAAAAATCTCCCATTTAACAAAGACCCGTCTGGTAGAACCGAGCTGAGAGGTCGGAGGAGAGCAGAGAGAGAGAAGGAGAGCAGAGAGAGAGAAGGAGAGCAGAGAGAGAGAAGGAGAGCAGAGAGAGAGAAGGAGAGCAGAGAGAGAGAAGAGAGCAGAGAGAGTGAAGGAGAGCAGAGAGAGAGAAGGAGAGCAGAGAGAGAGAAGGAGAGCAGAGAGAGAGAGAGCAGAGAGAGAGAAGGAGAGCAGAGAGAGAGAAGGAGAGCAGAGAGAGAGAAGGAGAGCAGAGAGAGAGAAGGAGAGCAGAGAGAGTGAAGGAGAGCAGAGAGAGAGAAGGAGAGCAGAGAGAGTGAAGGAGAGCAGAGAGAGAGAAGGAGAGCAGAGAGAGAGAGAAGGAGAGCAGAGAGAGAGAAGGAGAGCAGAGAGAGAGAAGGAGAGCAGAGAGAGTGAAGGAGAGCAGAGAGAGAGAAGGAGAGCAGAGAAGGAGAGCAGAGAGAGAGAGAGAGAGCAGAGAGAGAGAAGGAGAGCAGAGAGAGAGAAGGAGAGCAGAGAGAGAGAAGGAGAGCAGAGAGAGTGAAGGAGAGCAGAGAGAGAGAAGGAGAGCAGAGAGAGAGAAGGAGAGCAGAGAGAGAGAAGGAGAGCAGAGAGAGAGAAGGAGAGCAGAGAGAGAGAGGAGAGCAGAGAGAGAGAAGGAGAGCAGAGAGAGAGAAGGAGAGCAGAGAGAAGGAGAGCAGAGAGAGAGAAGGAGAGCAGAGAGAGAGAAGGAGAGCAGAGAGAGTGAAGGAGAGCAGAGAGAGAGTGAAGGAGAGAGAGAGAAGGAGAGCAGAGAGAGAGAAGGAGAGAGAGAGAGAGAAGGAGAGCAGAGAGAGAGAGAGAGAGAGAGAGAGAGAGAGAGAAGGAGAGCAGAGAGAGAGAGAGAGAGCAGAGAGAGAGAAGGAGAGCAGAGAAGGAGAGCAGAGAGAGAGAAGGAGAGCAGAGAAGGAGAGCAGAGAGAGAGAAGGAGAGCAGAGAGAGAGAGAGCAGAGAGAGAGAAGGAGAGCAGAGAAGGAGAGCAGAGAGAGAGAAGGAGAGCAGAGAGAGAGAGCAGAGAGAGAGAAGGAGAGCAGAGAGAGAGAAGGAGAGCAGAGAGAGAGAGAAAGAGAGAGAGAGAAGGAGAGCAGAGAGAGAGAGAGAGCAGAGAGAGAGAAGGAGAGCAGAGAAGGAGAGCAGAGAGAGAGAAGGAGAGCAGAGAGAGAGAGCAGAGAGAGAGAAGGAGAGCAGAGAGAGAGAAGGAGAGCAGAGAGAAGAGAGAGAGAGAGAGAGAGAAGGAGGTGATCCGGTGATCTGGATGTGATGAGAACAGATTTAAACTTTGGCTGATTGAAATCTGACTGTTTGAACCTCCAGCGAGCTTCATTGTGAAGCTGCTCTCTTGAATCGTTTTCTTCTGCCTTCCGGTCAGAATTCATTTCTTATCCGAGCGTTGCGTCTTTCTAAGTAAACGACGCCGCGGGGGCGTCACGAGGAAATGAAATCTCCGCAGACGAACCTTCGAGCGTTCCTGTCTGCGTCAGCGAGGCAGAAGTTCAGCAGGTGTCGGACCTCCGGCTCAGACGGAGGAAGGACGTCGCTCGCCGTCGCGGACGCACAGGAAGGTTTTAGGCAAATGTACGAACTTTATAGCGGTTAGCTAAACATGACGTTACGATCCCCCGCACGAGTTCATACAAGAGGCACGTACATGAGAGGAAGAGAGTTAAGACCCGGCACCGTGCAGCCGCATTCTTCACCGCAGCGGGTCTTCAGAACCGGCCCGGGGCTGTTGGTTTGTTCTGCTGCTTTCTAACATCTGGACGCTCTGATTCTTACCGACACGCTTCCATGACTTTAAAGAGCTCCGCGACCACCGGGACGGGTTTTTTATCCTCTGTTTCGGATTTGGATCGAGCTCACGACGATTTTTCTCAAGTCTGAACATATATGTGTGTAATGTGATGTTTTAAAGGGTATTTAATGTATTTAATGTAAAGATGGTGGATTAACAGGAGGAGCAATCAGGGATAAGATCCCATCTGAGCCGTCCTGGTGAGATCGGCTCACGAGAGGTGGAAGAACAGGTGTGAACCAATCAGGACGCATTTAGAGGTGGTCTGGGACACATTACTTTTAGCAGCGTGTACGTAATGTATCCTCGATGACATCAGCTTTATAATAAAACAGTCAACAACCTGTAGAAGAGGCCACCATAGTGGATTTTCACAGATTGAGCAACCAGGAAACTCGCTGCCTTGTTCAGATTTGGAAGATTTCGTGCCAACAGCTTCACCTGAAGTGAGCTGAAGTTTTTCAAAGGTGACTTTTTCAGTTCTTCCATCCTCCATCTCAGACCAACTCTGAGCTTCATCCCTCTTTTTTTGGTCTTCTAAGGGAAAATGCAGCGTGCATACAAACATTACTGTCTGCTGCCATCCAGGATGTTTGGTTTTATATGATTTGCACGGTCGCCTGCTGCCAGAACTTCAAATCATTACTCAGCAGTTCTTTTTGCGTGTTCTCTGGTGTATTTCTTAATATTTATGCTCCTTACTCGCAGTCAGAGACTCGTCTTCAGATGCGTCTCGAGCCGTAACGGTAAAGAAATAATGAAGCTTCTGTTTGCAAAGGTTCATTCAGTTAGTTTCCTCTGCAGCATCCTCGGCTCTCCTTCAGAAATCTCTCCCAAGCTTCGACCTTTTTTCCTCCTTTCTAACCTTTTCCTCGTTTTTCGGATCAAATGTCTGAAGATTCGGTTTAAACTGCTGTTTGCATGAGAATTCACAAACAACTCGTTTTCTTGCAGGATGTTTTGGGGATAAACTCTCGTACTTACCGACCATTCATTGAGTGTTTTGTCTGCTGCAGGTTGGTGAAACATCCTTCAGCTGGAGGTCTTCCACTCGTTGTGTTTCTAGTCTTCAGGTTTGTCCCACAGCGACGTGACGAGTTGAGTTTGTGAAGCCTGAATTCTGTCTGTTAGGAAGATGAATGAGAACTTTATTTTTTTCGTGGTGATTGGAGCCCTTTCTTCTTGTGAGCGCGGTTTGTTTTCAGCTGTGAATGTACCAGAACTTCTGATGAGAGTCCGGCTTCAGCTGCCGGCTCAGATCTCCGACACACTCCAGCGAAGCACGGTGCACTTGTTACCCCCGATCGCTATCGGTGCTACTTGCCTGTGCGTCAGTCTTGTTATCAGGGCTGTTTGGTGACCCCCCCTCCCCATCCGCCTCCTCTCCGTCCCCCATGTGAAGTCACCCAGAGGGCCAGATCGAAGCCAACATGTGCTTTGAGTTAGCGTCTCAGAAACGAGCCCTCCATACTCCCAGAGCTGCTCAGTGTAGTTGATCATTGTGAGTGTGCTCGAGTTAATTGTGTGTCGGAGGGAAGATGTTTTACATGCTGTGTGTGTGTGTGTGTGTGTGTGTGTGTGTGTGTGTGTGTGTGTGTGTGTGTGTGTGTGTGTGTGTGTGTGTGTGTGTGTGTGTGTGTGTGTGTGTGTGTGTGTGTGTGTGTGTGTGTGTGTGTGTGTGTGGTTCCATCCTTGAACAGGAAGTAAAGGTCGATTAATGTCGGAGACTCCAAAAGAAAAAGAACCTGCTGAACTTTTCCTGGTTTAATTCAGCTCCTTCTCACATGTTTCTGTTTGAGCATTCACACTCTTTTTTTTCCCCCTCTGTGCAGCAGCCAGGTGGAGGTTTCTGGCTTTCATTAAAGTTTATCAGCGCAGCATCTCAGGAAGCCGAGCAGGAGGGAGAAACGAGAAGCTATTTTCGCCTCGTTTGATAATTTGATGAACTTTTCTCGCTGCTTTTTTTCCTTTTTCTTTTTGTTCCAGGTTATAAAGTCCCTGCAAAAAGTTGTCTGCGATACGAATCTCCGCTTCTTGTAACGTCCTTTTTTCTCATTGAACAGAGCGACGCTTGTTTTCATCTGAATCTGAACTGAAGCAGACTAAACATTATCACACTTGAACGACTTTAATAGGTTTGTGAATATGATTCATAGAACCGTCAGCATGCGTGAAGAGAGATGAACGTGATACGGTCAATCAGCCAGATAACATCAGCAGGAAAAAATCCATTTTAAACAGAACGTGGGTGAAAGTGGGCGATTAGTGAGCACTCATGAACCATGAATCAGCTGTCAGCAGCCAGACGTCACAACAAACCAATTAAACAGTCAATTTTTAACGTCTCTCGTTGGGTTTTAAAAGCTTTTTTTTAATTTTTTTATCGTCGTCACTAAGGAGACTTCTGGTCCTGTATGTTTGTTTGTTGGTTTGTTTGTCAGGTTTCATTGAGATTTGGTGCAAAACAATCAAGAAATAAGTGAGTAGTTTCTGATCAGGATCCATGTTGTTCTTCATGATAGTTGGATATTTTCCCTGTTTTCATTTTAAGTGCTGCAGAACTGATGAATCCTGATGACCGAGCGTCTCTGAGGATATTATGATGCAGATATTGATGCGTGCAAATATTATTTGTTCTTAAAAACATTTTAGAAAATGTCGTCTACTTTTGGTTTTATTTTCTGTTTGACCCCAGTTATCGATTCTCTTCTGGGTTTTCTGTGTTGGTCCGAACACAGCTCAGGATTTACTTTTGTTTTAATTAGTTTTATTTTTTGTTTATATCTTGATCGATATCTGATATATCTCATTTCATTCATTACTTAAAATCAAATAATCAGACTTTATTTGTCGAGCACTTTTCATACAAATACAAATTAAGACAAATTGCTTAACACAATAAGCACACGCATACACAAACTCCCATCCTCATTCACGCACAACGTAATAAATGATCATTTGATGAATAAACAATTACATTTGGGTGTAAATTAAAGGACAGTACCAGAAGACCTGAGAGCTCGACAAGGTTAATGGAATGAAATCAGATCATTGGGAACTTTAAAAAACAATAAAAGGACTTTTAAAACTAGAAACTAAAAACAAAAGATAATTTTCCAGACTTTGTTTTCAGGAAATGCTTGTGAGCCCCAAAAACATCTAAAACAAAGTGAAAATCCAGCGAATAAGAAACCAACCGACTCCAAACCACTTTTAAATTTAAACAGGGAACATTTAAATCCAGTCTAATCTCCATCAAGACTAAACTTCATCATTAAAAGTGCAAATAAAGTTTTGTGATGTAACAAAAGTGGCCTGAACTCTGCCTCGTTGGTTGCCGCCCCTCCCTCTGGGACTAATCTGTTTGTTGGTGCAGCGATATATTTATCGGCCGCTGCGCTGCTCGGTGGCACCGAGATCCTGCGGACGTGGAAAAGAAACCCGGATGGACGGACGGATTATTTATTTGTCAGGGTCGAAGGGTTGAAACATGGCAGCGCGGGTTGGCATCGCTGGACGTTCCCAGAGACGGAGACAGCTGCGTCTTTATATACCCGACCTGCTGACGTGTTTTATGATGCATCGGTGGGTGGTTGTTTTCCAGTCTCGGCTCGGACTCCAGTGAACCGAACTCTCATCAGTAAAGACCACTGAACTAACCTTTGTGATTGTTCACCTAAAAACAGCTTACTCAGCTGGTTTGGGTGGAGCTCAGCTATGTGAATAAATGTTACTGACCACGATTTGCTTTCTGTCTTTGTTCATCTTCCTGTCACATCTCGTGTTGTATTTATGATTTTGTTGCGTGTGCAGTTGGAGAACTTCGTCCAGAAGAGCATGAGGCGCGACGTGTCGAACATCCAGTCGCACGTCGTCCACAACCAGACGGCCACGATGCTGCAGATCGGCACCAACCTGCTCACGCGCACGGCCGAGCAGACGCGCAAACTCAACGTGGTGGAAGCCAAGGTACCGACCCAGCTGACCCGCTGCTCAACCGGCCCGTTAGCAGCAGGACTTCTGGGTTCATTGGGATTCATTGTTTTAATTTTTCTTCCTCCAGGTGCTGAACCACACGTCCAGAATAGAGATCCAACTCCTGGAGAATTCTCTGTCCACCAACAAGCTGGAGAAGGAGCTGCTGCTGCAGACCTCCGAGATCAGCCAGCTGAGGGACAAGAACAGGTAGAAACCTCCTCGTTTGTTTGGTTTCGCCGCTCGTCCTCAAAGAGCTTCTTCGGTTCAGTGGACTTTCTTCTGACTGCAGCCCAAACCTGTTTCTCGTCACATCCAGATTGTATTCAGGTGATTTTCTTTTAAACAATCCAAAATAATATGGGGATTTATGTGTAAATAAATAAATATCAAATATAATATTATCAACACTGGATTCGGGAGTAAGTTGTGCCGCTGATAGAAAACGTAAATCACAGAAAATCTATAAAAAGTCGCAAGTGCAGATAAAGAAGATGAACAAGAAGTGATTACAAACAAAATCACTGGCAGGAATACTGGACCAGGATTGGCTCCAGACTGGTGATGTCACAGTCACGTCGTACTTCCAAGTGTTAAACTGAGATTTGAGGTGAAAACAGACGAACAATAATCGTAGCTTTAAGTGAACAAATTGTATTTTTTATCTGTTTGTTTTCATCTGTAGCTCAAAATGCTTCTCTTGAAGCTCCACTGATGTTTCTGATTGTGCGGTTCGGCTCCACACGACCGTTGACCTTCACAGTCGTAACGTGTTTCTGAGATTTCCCCCTCGAGACAAATGAATGTTGAAAACACATTTTGTTATAATCTGAGTCAACACTGAGCGAAGAAAAAAAGAAAAAGAAAGGGATCTTATCAGTGATAATATTTTAGATATATTCCAGTCAGTGCAGACATTGGAAACACAGAAATATTTAGAGTCTCAATATTTTCACAATTTTTCATCGTGCGGTAAAATTCTCTGTACACGAACAGATATCATACAAACACAGGCTGAGAGTGTGTGTGTGTGTGTGTGTGTGTGTGTGTGTGTGTGTGTGTGTGTGTGTGTGTGTGTGTGTGTGTGTGTGTGTGTGTGTGTGTGTGTGTGTGTGTCGATGTGATCAGACGTAACTCTTCTTCTTCTAACTCTGTGGCTATCAACAAATCTGGATTCTGATTGGAGGAAACACAGCAGATGATATAAACAGATCAGAGGGCCCGAAGGCAGAAACACACGGAGATCAGTCACCTGATTCATCTGCAGGAAAAAGCTCTGATTGAATTTTCTGTGAGTTTGAGAGCTCGTTGGTTCATCTGTAAATCTGGTTCTATTATGACAAATAAAAAACATCCTGCTTTTAATTCTGGTGACAATACATTCCTGAGATAACTTCCTCCCCCCACCCCCCCACCTCCCGAGTCCAGAGACGCTTTAATGAGCCTGCGATGTTGGAAAATATTCTCAGTATTTAATCCTGTAATTAATTAAGATGGAACAGGTTGAATCTCCACACTGATGCCATAAAACACACACACACACACACACACACACACACACACACACACACACACACACACACACACACACACACACACACACACACACACACACACACACACACACACACACACTTTCTGTATGAAATTACAAGCTCATGAGTCTACATGTTTACACCGCACACTTTAACACTTCACACATGCTGCATAGACCGCAGCGCCCCCCTCCATCCCCTCCACCTCCCTCCACTCCCCTCCGGCGGTTTCCGACTCCCCATCAGTCTCCGTCCGGTGACCGTTCCCTCGTTCATGTGGAGGTCAGCATGTCGAAGTGATCAGCACCAGGAGCTGAGAAGGAGTTTGGGCTCCTGAGGTCTCACCTGTGAGAGTAAAACGATATCTTTAACTGGTGTAACGATGCGGCGCGATGGAGGGACGCGTCTGACTCTCGTCAGCTTCACGTCAGCAGGAACTGGACTTCTGGTTGTTTGGTTCAAAAAAACTAAAACCTCAGATATCATATGAACAGATGTGGCTGTAGGCCATTTTTCTGGGTGTTAACACGCTGATATTCACATGCAGGACATCAGTGGAGCCAGTTCACCTTCTGACTTATGAGGCTGGCGACTGTTAGAACTTCATTTTAAAGATGTAAGGTTTAGATGAATGAAACACAGCAAAACAAGTGTGTTTCGATTTTAAAATGTATTCCTGTTTTTGTCCCTGAGACCCCGAGACTTCCTCAAAAACACAAACAAATCAAGTTTCAGGTGTCTTGCAGCAGGAAAAAGAGCCTGTGTGAACCACACTGCTCCTTAAAAACAATAAATGACATTAACTTTAAAAAGTGATAATGAGCTTTATTCGTACGTGATGAGATCTTTTGTTTAATGGCCGCCAGCTGATGATGTGTGTTTAACCACCTTCACCACAAAGCTAATGTAAAACTCACTCTGATGATGTCGTCCTCTTGGAAACGCCAGAGGATCAATTTTCCCACCTGACTCCTGACGACCAGCGCACACACACACACACACACACACACACACACACACACACACACACACACACACACACACACACACACACACACACACACACACACACACACACACACACACACACACACACACACACACACACACACACACACACACAGAGACAGATGAGTGAACTGGACTTTAGCTGCCGCTCCTTCATCGGGTTTCCTTCGTTTGGCTCGTGTGTTGTTGATTTAACTCTGAGATCTATTTTCAACAGCTGCTCTGCTGGTTCAGCTGCACAGATAACGAGAGCCGCAGTCCGATCTGGCAGCAAGACTGATTGACGAGTTATTCATCTTTATTCTGCTGCTACAGACACATTTGTTGGACCAATAGTTTGGGTTCCTCCCTGCAGACCGAGCTCACGTTTCACCGTCTGATGGTTTACTGACTTCCTACATTTCCCAGAAAGCCTTCATCTGTACCTCTACTGCCGGGTGTAAAGCAGTATGTTTTATTATCATTAATATTATCATGTGAATCAGCTGATAATTCAGAGTTCTTTGTTTGTTTCTGTTTCAGCCGTCTGGAGAGTAAAGTTGAGATGTTGGAGTCTCAGCAGAGAGGAGAGCTGGAGGACATGAAGGAGGAGAAGAACCGGCTGCAGGTACCAGTCATGCAAATCACTACATTAAATCATGTATCAACGTGAGTTTTATATTTACAAGCTCATTTTTGACATTTATAAGTCCAAGCTTTCAGTGTACGAGATGCAGAACGAGAGTCTGACCTCACAAATGTAAATGTTACAGATCTGAGTCTGCAGGAGATTTTTATAATAATAATAAACTTAATTCGTTCAGCACCTTTTCATGCGTAGAATGCAACTCAAAGTGCTTTACAGGAAAAGATATAAAATATGATCATTTAATAAGACAAGTTAGCAATAAAAACAAGCTTCGGATAAAAAGGTAACATTTTATAACAAGTAAATGTGTAAAAGTAAATAAAGTGAAATCCTGGAGTGACTGATACACACCTGTAGTTCAACATAAGTCGGCCTTTTGTGGCCATTTTTTTTTTTACTTCACATTTTGAACAGTGCAGGAAGGAGATACATTTTTAAGTAGCTCAAAACATTCAAAAATTTGAGTTTCGACTTCACGACTGAGAAATAATGTCCTGAAGTTAGACCGTCGTGCAGATGTTTAAAGAAATGATAGAATCAGAGGTACATTTTTTAAATTATTATTATTAAAAACAATATAACTCGTGTGTATTGAGTTTGTGCTGTCGGTGCAGAACGATTAAACAGGAGCGAACGTTCTTCTCTCAGTCGGTCGTCACCACTCAGACGGCGGCGATCGAGTCTCTGGAGCGTCAGCTGAGAGTCGCCAGCAGCAACAACAGCGTCCTGCAGAGACAGCACGCCCAGCTGATGGAGTCCGTCCACACACTCATCAACATGGTGGCCGGCACGACAGGTACACACACACACACACACACACACACACACACACACACACACACACACACACACACACACACACACACACACACACACACACACACACACACACACACACACACACACAGGAGGTGTCTGTGTACCAGGTGTTATCTCTGTGCTCGTAGGTTCTCCTCCGAGGAACCAGATGTGGAGCGACTGTGCAGACGCCTATAAAGCCGGTCACTCCGTCAGCGGTCTGTATCACATCTACATCGGGAACAGGACCGAACCTGTGCAGGTAACAGCACACCTGCACACAGGATGGTCATATAAACGGCTGTGAAACTGATCCAGCAGCTTCTCTGTTGATCTGTACATGAAAGGAATTCACTGGTTTAAAGTGTGACATGAATAAAACAACCAAAGAAACTGTTAACAGTGTGTGTGTGTGTGTGTGTGTGTGTGTGTGTGTGTGTGTGTGTGTGTGTGTGTGTGTGTGTGTGTGTGTGTGTGTGTGTGTGTGTGTGTGTGTGTGTGTGTGTGTGTGTGTGTGTGTGTGTGTGTGTCGTCCTGCAGGTGTACTGTGACATGGAGACGAGTGGTGGAGGCTGGACCGTCTTCCAGCGCCGCTTCAACGGCAGCGTGGACTTCCAGAGGAGCTGGAGGGAGTACAAGATGGTCCGTTTGATTGGCATTAATCAAACTAAATGTCAAATGAAATCCAATCATGATCAGACCTCACCTCCATCCCTCCCCCTTTCCATCCCCCCCTTCTCCCCTCCTCCCTCCCTCCAACCTCCCTGCAGGGTTTCGGGGACGTGTTCGGGGAGCACTGGCTGGGTAACGAAGTGTTGTATCTGCTGACCAGTCAGGGTCAGTACTCTCTGAGGGTGGAGCTGAGGGACTGGGAGGGAAACTCCGCCCACTCCCAGTACGACCACTTCACACTGACCAGTGAGAAACAGCAGTACAGGTACCAGTAACACAAACATACCGAACCGTATCGTAATTTAGTGCTTTACGAAAATACAACGAAACAAGTACTCGAGTACGAAGGTGGATCAGAAAGCTCTGAGTTGTGTGTGAACGATGTGCAGCACTGAAACGTGAGCAGAGGAACATCAGATGTCGGGTCAAACTTCTGGGGAACAGAAAGTCTTCAACACGCCCGCTTACAGCCAAGTGTTCCTGAGCCCATGCAGTGATTTCCACCGAAACATTGATGTCTGTTTTTAAAGCAGTGCTGCCTGAGGGTGCAAAGATCACAGCCACAGCATCCAATCTGTAGCACTCAGTCATCAGGGTGATACCGTCCTCCTGCTCCATGATCGTGACGGTGCTGCACATCGTTGGCGCGCAACAGGAGCAGTCTCTGAACCTACTGATCCACCCTCACCTACTTTTATACTTCACCACATTAATGTAATTGTGTAATATCACGTTTCACTGACCGGCCCGTCTCCTCCCACTCAGGTTGTATCTGCGAGGTTACAGCGGGACAGCGGGGAGGCAGAGCAGCCTGACCACCCACGGCACCGGCTTCAGCACCCGCGACCAGGACAACGACAACTGTGACCACTGCAAATGTGCCCTGATGCTCACCGGAGGTCGCTCTCTCCTCATCCTCTCCTCACTTTATTCTTCGCTCTTCACTTCTACTCCTCTTCATCTTCGTCTTACTCCCTCTCTCCATCTCCACCTCCATCAGGTTGGTGGTTTGACGCCTGCGGTTTCTCCAACCTGAACGGGATCTACTACACCGTCGGCCACAATATCAGGAAGCTCAACGGCATCAAGTGGCACCACTTCAGAGGGCCCAGCTACTCCCTGCGCTCCACCTCCATGATGGTACGGCCCTGCAATGTCTAACAGCACCCCCCTCCACCTCCACGATGGTTCAACCCTACGACTTCTAACAGCACCCCTCCACCTCCACGATGGCTCAACCCTACGACTTCTAACAGCACCCCTCCACCTCCACGATGGTTCAACCCTACGACTTCTAACAGCACCCCTCCACCTCCACGATGGTTCAACCCTACGACTTCTAACAGCACCCCTCCACCTCCACGATGGTTCAACCCTACGACTTCTAACAGCACCTCTCCACCTCCACGATGGTTCAACCCTACAACTTGTAACAGCACCCCTCCACCTCCACGATGGTTCAACCCTACAACTTGTAACAGCACCCCTCCACCTCCATGATGGTTCAACCCTACAACTTGTAACAGCACCCCTCCACCTCCATGATGGTTCAACCCTACAACTTGTAACAGCACCCCTCCACTTACATGATGGTTCAACCCTACAACTTGTAACAGCACCCCTCCACCTCCATGATGGTTCAACCCTACAACTTGTAACAGCACCCCTCCACCTCCATGATGGTTCAACCCTACGACTTCTAACAGCACCCCTCCACCTCCATGATGGTTCACAGCACCCCTCCACCTCCATGATGGTTCAACCCTACGACTTCTAACAGCACCCCTCCACCTCCATGATGGTTCAACCCGAGGACTTCTAACAGCACCCCTCCACGTCCATGATGGTACGGCCCTCGTTTTTAATCTCACAAAGTTCTTAAGAAAACTGGTAAAAGTTCTTTAAATAAAAGTAGGTTTTAAGAAGAGATTTAAAAGAAGCGGGTCGTTCCAAAGTGTTTCCTCTCACAGTTCACATCATCTGCCTGAGGAGGTCAGTCCGCATATCAGGTGTTTTATGGATGTAACAGGTGAGAGACGTGGGAGAAAAAGGTCGTGAAGATCTTCCAATCCATCGTTTCCTGGGAGCCAATGTAAACAGGCTCAAACAGCAGTGGTGCGGTTGCGTCTCTTGGTTCTGGTTAAAGTTCTGGCAGCTGACTTCTGTACTGTCTGGAGTCCATCAATAGATTTTGCTTTACAGCCAGTAAAAAAAAAGAAAAAAGAAGTTGCTGCAGCGATTGAGAGAAATATTTCTACGATGATAAAAACATGATTGCACAAGCTTGGTTTGGTTCGTAGCTGAGACCTCAAACTACAAGGAAACCAAACGCGAAGAATCTTCCCAGCAGGTTTAAGGTGGTCCAACAGGGAACCAGCAGAGGGTGCAAAAGAGTGATTAATTGGGAAAATACTGTCAGATTAATGGATAAAGCAGCCCTGAAGAGGTTGACAAGGAGACTTTAGGAACTTATGAATTCACCTTAACGGGTCAAGAAGGAAACAAGTGAAGAAGAGATTTGAAAACTGACTTTTATTTGGACTTTTTAATTAAGCCACACATGTTAAAGTGGAAGAAAGAAGCCATGTGACTTCCTTTAATTTCAGGAAGACAGAGAAAGAATCCGCTCGAGGTTCGATCTGATGAGCTGGAATTTACTGTGATCGTCCCCCGATCGTCCTCTTCTTCTGTGGTTTTGTCCCAGTG
Organism: Brachyistius frenatus; assembly: GCF_029030835.1. NCBI lineage: Eukaryota > Metazoa > Chordata > Actinopteri > Embiotocidae > Brachyistius > Brachyistius frenatus. The sequence goes on along the minus strand of NW_027210710.1, from coordinate 143,575 downwards.
ACGAAGACTGGACACGGACCACGTTTTTTCCTCTTTGAACTCAAAGACACAAGTGCGATTGTGGTTTCCGAGATACTGAAACAAACATCTCAAGCTCGCTGATTACAGTATCAATGAAAGCAAAGAGTGAGGCAGCAGGAAACACTGAACGTCAAGGTTTTAATTATTTCCAGGAAAACGATAGCGAGCAGACGGAACTTTTTGATGCACAAGTAATCACACTTTTTCTTTTTTTTACTGAATATTAAAAAGAAGGAAGGAATCAATTAAAGAGAACAGTCACTAAAAACAAAGCCAAACTCAACCTTTTTTCTGTTGTTTTGTGTCGGTTAAAAAATGTGGACGATGAACAAATAAAAATAAAAATGTTGTTTTAATTATCTTCCTAATCCAAACAACCTCTCTTGTCTCTTGTCTAAATCGTAAATTTTATACAGCTTACAAACAACTGTCCCGTGGCACTTGTAGAATTTAAATGAATTACAGAACACATTTATATCCTTCAGTGCTTTGGACTGATTAAGTCATCATCGGAGCTGTCGGAGGCACTGACATCATCTGATGTAATGGTTTCAGTTGGTGACGCAAAGTGTGGAAAAACAACTCAGATTGCAAAGAACTGTCATTTATTTTTAATGTCACAACACAATAATAAATGTGTTGTGACCCCCTTAAGACTCTTCTCAAGAAAACGGTAAACACGACTTCATTTTAAAGCAGCAACAGACTACCATTGGATGTGTTGGGAGATCTGGAAACGGCTCCGCCACCCAAACTTGCTGCTAATTTTCCTAGTGGCCGCTCGTGGTATTGCAACAACAACAGAAATGCGATCCAAAAAACATTTCCCCCCAGATCGCAATTATAAAAGACAGATCTGTGAAACTGTTCAGAGGTCATGGATGTATTTTACTCTCTCTGTATATTTTACATTAGAAAAGTGAGTTATATTTTCTACAGGCTTATCTTTGACCGAAGGCCGAGCTGAACCCCCGATAGCGGGGCGGCCGCTAATGAGCAAGTTCAGTTTTGGCGCACAACCTGGAAGCAAACCTTCAAGCTACAAAACTTTATTGGCTTTATTGTGAGCAAATTTCATGGAGCTGGCATCATGTTTGAGTCCAGTTCTCTGAAGGACTTTACACTGCGATGATATCACTCAAATAAAAACGGACTTTTCTAGATTCTTGGAAAGTGTCACAAATATTAAACCTCGTGGATTAAAAATTCATAATAGAAAGAGTGAAAACTGAGGTCTCCTGTCAACAGTTTTTACAGATGTGTTATTGTGAGAAAAATGTTTCTCGGCTTGTTGAAATACCGCAAGTGGCCCCTGGGAAAAATGACCAATGAAGCAGTTTCTTTGTAAACAGAAAAAAAATAACGAAACAAAACCACAACACAAACCTGGTCTGTTATTTTCTGCATGTGTTAAGTTGACATGTTACGTATCAGTCCTGTCTTGAGGAATTACAACGCTGCAAAGAGATGTCTATATTACGTATTTTCGGAATTACACGTTTAGGATCCAGGATTGCAGCCTTTAGGTTTGCAAACCTTTCAAGGAACTGTTTGACATTTTTGTAAATCCTTTCTTTGCTGAGATGTGGATGAACAGATTGATACCACTCCTGCATCTGTTAAACATGTAGCTTGAGCTTAGCATAAAGATTGGAAACAAAGAGAAACAGCTGGCCCACCTCTATCCAAAGGTAACAAAGTCCTTTACCAAAAATATTCAGAATAATCTAAATGTTTTCAGATGATCTCCAACATTCATGAAGACAAAGCTGCCTTTGGTTCCTTCTGAAGCTGACGTGCGATAAAAAAAAAGTTTGATATCCTGGAAACAGCCGTCGATACAGTTTTGTACTTGATGCTGATAAAATTCTCTGCAGGTTTTAAAAAGTGACAAAATGAAGTTATCATGTAATTGTCAGAATGAAGGTGTCCGTACTTTACTCTTGTTAAAATGCACTTTATAGAGGAGAAGATGGCAGATGGAGAGTGTGGTTTTAATTGTTGCTTTCAGTGTTCCTGCGTTTGTTCAAGATACAGAAAAAATTAACAATTTTCTCTTTTTCAGGGTGAACCTTGTTTTTGTTTTTTTTATGTACTGCGTTTGTGTAGCGAAGCTCGTCCACTCAACTCTAAACAGTCTGCAGTATTTTTGTACAATAAAATATGTTATAAAATTGAGTTTCATGTGTCTGTTTCTCTTTCCCTCACATTTAAAGAAAAGTGATGAGTCTGCAAAAATATAACTTTAACTTAAGAAAAAAAAAGAAATAATATTAATAGAAATAAATTGACATATGTTCTTATTTTCAGCCTTACACTACCTGTTGTAAAATGTTTTGTTCGAGTCCAATAAAGATGTGTGAAGTGCTCAGTGCTGCTGCACCTCCCTCTTCTGGTCACTATGTGTTACTGCAACATGTTTATAAAGGGACAATTACGAGTAGCGTTTCCCTGAATACATTTTAACGTACTTTAATTTCAGTTTGACATGACTTGCAAAGACTAGAAATACGTTTTATGGCAGTTAAGTTTGATTTATTTATGTTTAAATAACAATAGAAAATAAAGTAATAATGTAAAAATGTTCGTCATTTGTTGTGGCAGTGAAACAAAACAAAAACAACATGTCCACAATGATTTAAGAGTGGTGACCATGTTTAATGTGTCAGTGCGTGTTTACGTGACGTCAGCTGCCCCGCCAGGCTTCGCTTTGCCGCCACTTCCTTTTGTCCCTCAGCGGCTCCAGTAGAAACCTCTTCCGGTAGAGAGAAACGCAGCGGAAGTGTGTTAGCGGTTTCTGTGAAGGTCGAGAGTCTAATTTGTGAGTATCTCCGTCATTTCAAACGATTTCAGCGCGTTGGTTGGTTGTTTTCGGACATAACGAGTTTGTTACTCAGTTGAACACCGACCGCCTGGTTTTATTGAACGTTTTACGGCTTTATCACCGTAGCTGTTATCGACCGAGCTACGGCTAGCTCAGATTAGCATGATGCTAACTTCGTGAATGAAGTCGGTTCACCTTTAAAAGGATTAAATGTTGTTTCACTAAAATCTGTGAACATCAGCTTCTCTGTTTAACAGACGGAACGAGACACTTTAAAATAAGGATGATCAACTTTTACAGCTGAAAACCTCCAAAAATGAACGAGTTGAAAAATAAATGTCAGATGAGATTTAATTCTTTATTATAATCTTGTAAATTTAATATTTTATACACTAAAGATTTATTCTGATTTATTCTGATTTATTCTGAGTTCAGGCCAATATTCGACCTGTTGACTCAAATATGTTCTGATATAAATTTAATGATTTATTGATGACGTTAGAAAATGATGCTGTAATAATAAGATGATTAAAATATAACTTACAAGCACGCGGATTATAAACAGCCTGGACATGAAAACGTGTTTCCTGAACCTGGCCTGTGATCACGGTGCACAACATCTGGCCAGCTGTTAGATTTTACGTCTGATTTACAAAAACTAAAACATGACTGACGCTATAAAATGATGAACATGTTCGTGTAGTTTCCTTTTCCTCTTTTTATTGTTTAAATCATTAAAGTTCACGATGTTTTACTTACATTTCCACCAGAATGCTTTTCAGTAAATAACTGCTTTGAAACATTTAGATGGAAAATTAAACGACTATTGTGATCATAAATTAATTGTAAAAGTCCATTTTGGAGTAAAAGCTCCAAACGTTTCCTCAGATGAGAGAATTTGATGTATTTGTTTGTATTTCACGGCTGTAAATTCACTATTTGGGTTTTTTAGACTTTTGGTCGAATATAACAACATTAATTTGGGTGTTAGTCAATTTTAACAGCCTTTTTTTTTTTTTAACTGTTTCCTGAAACACAATCAGTTCATTGTGAAAATAAGTGGCAGGTTAATCAATAATGAAAATAATATACATTTTGCTGCCCTCGTCATGATGTCATCGGAGCGGTGACTGTTTCAGTTCAGTTTGATGTTGTGCAGCACATGATGCAGCTTTTTATTTATTTTTATTATTATTATTTATTTAAATGTATCAACAGAACTGACTTTGTTTTCTCCCTGCAGGTGATCCACCATGTCTCTGCCAAAGCCATTGATGAGGGGGCTGCTGGGACGACGTCTGAGGCTCCACCTGCCCCTCGCCTTCACTCTGTCTATCATGGTCGCCGTGGTGTTCAAGGTCAGAGCGGGAATCACACCTGTGACACAAGATGGCAGGAACGCCTCAACGTTTCCCGTCTCATCTGTTTAAACAGTTTATAGATGTTCCTTAAACGCCTCACACTCAGACCGTCACTAGACGCTACAATTTACCCGTGTTCCCTAAACGCCACGTGTGTGAATGTTTATCAGCAAATTTGCCTATTTTTTTTGTGTGCACATTTTATTACTTTTTATTTAACAACATGAAGCATATTGAACTGTTTCTGTGTGAAGTTCCTGCTACACAAATATAATTTGAAGTACTCGAGTATTTCTGTTTCATGTTACTTTAGACTACATGTTTAGTTACTTTTGCAGGTTTAGATTTCACATAAAAATCACGTGACCGGTTTATAAAATATGATGAATTGTTGTGGATTTAACTGCATGACAGACTTAAAAAAAATAGAAACTTCTTCCAGCTGGTTTCAGATCAGCCTTCGCAGCTGGACTAACGTTTCCTCTCCCGGCCGCCCGGCTGTCTCTTTACGTTGTGATTGAAACGCTCCCGTCTCTTCTTCCTCTCAGTACACGGTGACGGAGCCGAGGAAACGGGCCTACGCCGAGTTCTACAAGCAGTACGACGCCGTCAAAGAGTTCAACGCCATGAAGGAAGCCGGCATCTTCGAGAGCGTGCGGCCCTCCGGGGAGTGAAGCCGCTGTGAGTTTCTTCTACTTCATTTTTGGAGATTACAAACTTTAATATCTTTTTTTTTTAAAGCCACATTAAAGCAGTTTGATCGGTGTCTCATAGTTTTGTGTTGTTTCCTCCCTGCAGCTCTGCTTCCCCGTCACTCATTCCTGGTCTGAAGATGGTTCCTTCTCGTTATTTACTGATCAGATGTGAACATCGTCGTGCTGTTATGTTCCTCTGAAAAAAATAAACTATTCTATTAATGCGAGCGCTCTGCTGTCTTTTTGTTTTCTGAAAATCTAAAGGTTTTTATTTAAAGAGGAGGAACATTGAAACAAGACTTCACAGAAGTGAAATAAAGAGTCCATGTAACACAATGGTAGTACAGTATGTACTACCAACCAACAACTATTTACAATATCAATACATCTGACAGTTTTCTGTGATCATCGGATTATTAAGTGTAAAATGTGAGAATATACTGAAAAAAAAAGATTCTTTCCCCAACATGTTCATATCAAAAACACAAAGTTGTCACAAAGTGGAAACGACCAAATATCTACATTTACAAAACTGCTAAGAGTGTTGTTTTTTTTTGCATTTTACTTTTTAAAAGAATAATATAAAAACAAATCTGAGTAATTGATTCATCATCTTTTAGCTGTTGAGTGCTGAAATCAGAAAACCTCATTCAAAACTCCATTAACATTTGGATCAATTAAAGCCAGCGACATGCAGCCCTCGAGCAGAGACTTTCTTACCAGTGGGATGTGTGAAAAGCCTTTGGAAATGAATTATTTATGTTTTTTGAGGCCTTGAATAATTTCCTTTAAGCCCCAGATGTCTGAGCTAAATGTCACGGTTTGACAAAAGAAGGAAATCGATGAATGAAATCAGGGATTCTTCAGACATGATTAAAATAACAGGTTCTTCCAGAGCTCATTAGATTTAAGAGATTTTGGCTGGAAATGCAAAACACACATTCATACAAAGTTCTTGAGTTGTTAAACAGCAGCGCTTAAAGAAGAGGACACGTGACGTCTTCCTCCGCTCCTCACTGTGCGTGTGTTTGGCGCCCCCTGCTGGTGGCGCCCCCTGCTGGTGACGCCCCTGCTGGTGACGCCCCCTGCTGGTGGCGCCCCCTGCTGGTGACGTCCCCTGCTGGTAGCGCCCCCTGCTGGTGACGCCCCCTGCTGGTGGCGCCCCCTGCTGGTGGCGCCCCCTGCTGGTGGCGTCCCCTGCTGGTGACGCCCCCTGCTGGTGACGTCCCCTGCTGGTGACGTCCCCTGCTGGTGACGTCCCCTGCTGGTAGCGCCCCCCCCTGCTGGTGGCGCCCCCTGCTGGTGACGCCCCCTGCTGGTAGCGCCCACTGCTGGTAGCGTCCCCTGCTGGTGACGTCCCCTGCTGGTGACGTCCCCTGCTGGTGGCGCCCCCTGCTGGTGACGTCCCCTGCTGGTGGCGCCCCCTGCTGGTGACGTCCCCTGCTGGTGGCGCCCCCTGCTGGTGGCGCCCCCTGCTGGTGACGCCCCCTGCTGGTGGCGCCCCCTGCTGGTGACGTCCCTGCTGGTGGCGCCCCCTGCTGGTGACGTCCCCCTGCTGGTGGCGCCTGGTGGCGCCCACTGCTGGTGGCGCCCCCTGCTGGTGGCGCCCCCTGCTGGTGGCGCCCCTGCTGGTGACGCCCCCTGCTGGTGGCGCCCCCTGCTGGTAGCGCCCCTGCTGGTGGCGCCCCCTGCTGGTGACGACCCCTGCTGGTGGCGCCCCCTGCTGGTGGCGCCCACTGCTGGTGGCGCCCCCTGCTGGTGACGCCCCCTGCTGGTAGCACCCCCTGCTGGTGACGCCCCCTGCTGGTGACGTCCACTGCTGGTGGCGCCCCCTGCTGGTGGCGCTCCCTGCTGGTGGCGCCCCCTGCTGGTGGCGCCCCCTGCTGGTGGCGTCCCCTGCTGGTAGCGTCCACTGCTGGTGGCGCCCCCTGCTGGTGGCGCTCCCTGCTGGTGGCGCCCCCTGCTGGTGGCGCCCCCTGCTGGTGACGTCCCCTGCTGGTGGCGCCCCCTGCTGGTGGCGCCCCCGCACTGCCGTCTTTGTTCGCGCCCCCTTCTTCACTTCACTTCCTGTTTTTTTTTTTTTTTTTTTCTCGTTGGATGTCAGAGCGAGCGGCGACCAGACGGTCCGTCAAACAAGTCTGAAGTTGTCGGGACGCGGGAGGAGGAGGATGCAGCCGGCGGCGGGGATCCGGCAGCTTGTTGTCCGTGTTTGAAGCCGCTTCACAACATGCGAAACAGACGCGCTGCTTTTAACGCTGCTGCTAGCCTGTTAGCCGCTAGCTGCTAGCAGACGGTGCGCCGCTCGTTAGCATCGGAAGAAGACTCGATCCAGAAGACAAGAGGACGACATGGAGGACAAGGACAAGGTCCAGATGAGGAGTCACCCCCGCAGGTAAACCGGTGCTAAGGATGAAAACACGGTTTTAGATCCGAGACTTCTCGGTGAAGTTTGGTGGCTCAATACTCTCAATACTCTCAATACTCTGCTCAATACTCTCAATACTCTGCTCAATACTCTCAATACTCTGCTCAATACTCTCAATACTCTGAGGAATCAGGTCCAAATCCACAATCCGGAGACTAAAACGAGCTCTGTTGAAATGACTGGATGCTGTGATGAAGTCCATTCACATCGAAGGAGTCTCTGAACATCTCGACCTAAAAACGGATTTCCCTTCTAAACTTTCACGTTTTTTCAGATCAATAAATGTTCAAAAGATTAAAATATATCGGACAAAAAAACAAACTTCTTCTTTGGATGATAACTTTCAGTCATCATCTGACGACCTGCTGTCATATAAAAAGTGTAAAGCAGCTCCACTATTAATAATCTAATGACGTCATCAATAATCAGATCGAACCAGGACTTCCACTGAAAAACTCACCGCATTTTGCTGCTAAAACTTCTGTACTTTTATACAAGTGTTTGTTTTGTTGTTGTTGTCTTGTAAGGGAGTAAGTTAACATGGCGGTATTGGTACTTTTACTGGAGTAAAGTATGTAAACAGGTCTCCCACCGCTGCTGCTGTCAGAAGTACATCACACCTTGTGTCTTTAAGTCGGATCTGCTTCCACGTCCTTTTACGTTTTACATTTTCTGCTTGTTCTTGCAAAGAAACACTTTTATTTCCGGAGGACAGCTGCTGTGAAATTCAGCTTCCTCTCGGTGTGTTTCTGTCAGCCTGTTTGAAGATAACTGGATTCATCTCTGCTTATTAATCACTTCATGGACTGAAATAAGTAGAAGCAGCTCAACGCCACGTTTTATCCGAGTCTACGGTTCAGTTACTCATAAAGTTGGTTTCCACCAACCTACAGCTCAGAAACCAGCATGTTTTACGTCACTTATTATCGTGTTGAATCAGCTAAGCGCCGGTGTTGACCTGATCTGTTGTTAAATCCTCCATCAAAGGCCTGAAAATCCGGTTTAATGCCTCAACTGTGTTTGCAGATCCTGGTTTATCTGCTTTAATCTGAGCAGGTTTAACTAACTCGGCTCAGAGAGGATTCAGACATCAGAAGCTCAGCGTGCTGCGTTTGGTTCGCAGTCAGAAACCACGGCGGTGGTTTAGAGGCAGAGCAAAAATGTGCCGCTGGAAAGAGAAGCTCAGTGGAGAGAAATAAACCGCAGACTTTAATGAAATGCTGTTTATATAATGCGTGTCAGATGTTGGCAGCTGCTTCTTGTTTTTATATTACAGGCAGCAAGCTCAGCGAAAAAATTGATTCGAATGTCAAATATGGACACAAAAAGGTAAAAATATATATATAGAGAGAGATATAGATATATATATTGGCCTAAAAATCCTGCCGATTAATCGTTTAAATCTGGTAACTTTGGGGGTTAGTTTGGTACTTTGACCCATAATCTTAATAATTAAGGTTAGAGATGAAATAATTTGACATTTTAGGCAGCCTTTTTTTTTTTTTTTAAATGTATGAACTATTTCAGTCATTGTTCAAGCAAAAATGCACAAAACTTCCTGTTTTAAACTGCCTAAAATAAGAGGATTTTCTGCTGTTCTTTGTTAAACTGTTAACAAAGTATACTGCATTTATCGAAAAGTGGATATTGTTTGTTTTTTAAGTATTGATCTGACAAAACAAAACATTTGAGAAGGTCATCATCGGAGGTTATCATTTATTTATTTACAGTTTTCTGATATTTTATAAAACAAAACACTAACCGGTTTAATCAAAGAATAAATTGGCAGATTGATTGATAGCGAATCATTAATTGTCTGAAACTGTGTTGTCATGGATACCAACAAATCACATCCCAGTTTTCTCACCGCTGATGATGACGGCAACCTAAAGAGTCGTCACGCTCATTAAATTACATGTCTGGTCTTTGTTGTGTTTTTAGCTCCAAGTATATAAAAAAAAAAACAAGTTAATTTAGAAATAAGACTTAAACACAGAAGTTAAACATCATAAAAAGTTTAAATACAATCAGGAACAAATGGTGACATTCATAACACGGAGGCCATTAAAAGACGTGTGTGTGCGTGTGTGTGTGCGTGTGTGTGCGTGTGTGTGTGTGCGTGTGTGTGCGTGTGTGCGTGTGTGTGTGTGTGTGTGCGTGTGCGTGTGTGTGTGTGTGTGTGTGTGTGTGTGTGTGTGTGTGTGTGTGTGTGTGTGTGTGTGTGTGTGTGTGTGTCAGTAGGAACTGAGGAGTTCCTTTTCTGCCCATTCATCAGGATGCTGGTAAAACACGCGTCTGTTGATGATGTAACCGTGTTAACGGTTCGTTTTACCCTTTTTTTTTTGTAGCAGGAACAAATTCATCTTAAGCACTAAATTTAAAATCGTATAAACTTCATCTCTGACCAAACTGTTGGCAATCAAGTTGCATTGTGGGTAATAAAAGTGCCGGGGGTTAAACGGGAAGAAGGATGCTTCTGCTGCTTTGTGTTTGAATTCTGTTACAGAAGTGAAGTTCAGTCTCTTTTTAAAATGTCCTGTTGTGAGCGTGTTTGTTTGAGAACCTCCGTCCAGCTCTGATAACTTTTATCTCTCGTGACTCATCAGATTCATCAGTTTATTTACAGAAGCCGCCGCTCCTGGTTTTATAGCATCCGGAGCATCATCATGACTCACACCTGTCAATCAGACAGAATTGTTGACCTTCTCGTAGTTACACCGAGGTTTGAATGTAGCCTGGAAGCTTATCGTATTAACTTCACTCGATTAAATATTAAGATTAAAGATTAAATATTGTATGAACACACCAGTAGATGCACCTGAACGTCCAACGGCCACGTGAGGCTGGTTTATGCTAATTCTTAATTGTCACTAAACTCGACACAGCTGATGTCATTGGTTCTGCAGGTCTTAGTTTATATGTTATTATTATTATAGATATTGGTATGAGCCTTTTAGTACCGCAGCAGTAACTTCATTTAATATTTCCTCGGAGAGCCTCGTCACATCTTTAGGATCTATTTCAGTTTGTGCTCTGAGACTATTTTCGTCTCTGGACTTCAAACATCTGGAGAAGTTTCTGTACTTCTGATGAAGCTCCAGGATCAGCGACACCAGAAGGAGAATTAATCAAATATTCTGCCTGCTTCTTGTTTCTGAAGTAGACTGCCTGATATTAGATGACAACTTTTTGTTTTATTCAGAGTGCTGGAAAAATAATATGAAAAAAATCTGTATTAATGTGCCCGAAACAAATGAGAATGTTTGTGACTTTCTGTCTAATTTAAAGATTGATTAGAAATATCGTCTCAGATAAAGGAGCATGTTCAGCTCATTGTTTTTCTGTCCTGCCCTGGTTTCTCACCACCAACCTCCTCCTCTGTGTCCTGACAGGCAGCTGAAGAAGCTGAGCGAGGACAGTCTCACCAAGCAGCCAGAGGAAGTGTTCGACGTCCTGGAGAAGCTGGGTGAAGGGTGAGTCGCTCACTCTGTCACCCCGGGAGTGAGACGGACGCCTCACACCGTCCTGAGAACTGGACTTTTTCAAATCTGTCTGTCTGCGTTTAAACGGCATCATAGTGTTTCGCATTAATCAGTTTTACTGTCATACTTCCTGTTAGTCATTCTGTCCGTCTCGGTATCTCGCTGAATCTCATTTCTTCTCCTTCCTCATCGGCCGTGAAGCTCCGCCCCCTTTCTGCTGCCTGTCAACATAAACGTAGCCTCTTCATTTCCTGTTTCTCAACACCCTTCCTGTGAGTGTGTGTGTGTGTGTGTGTGTGTGTGTGTGTGTGTGTGTGTGTGTGTGTGTGTGTGTGTGTGTGTGTGTGTGTGTGTGTGTGTGTGTGTGTGTGTGTGTGTGTGTGTGTGTGTGTGTGTGTTGCCTGTCATTTCTCGAACAGTTCAATGATCCTCCAGCTCGTCTTTGTGTTTAGTTTCTTTCTTCAAAATGAGCGATCATCAGCAGCCCTGGTGTCCATATGACTTATATTCATAACGGTTATGTTCAAAGTTGTTTATCGGAGGAAACTTGATAGTTTTCTCTATTTTTTTGTGGAGATGAAAACAAACCCAGCTGCATTATGGGACACAAAGTGCCAGATGTTTACAGCTGTTCGTTCCTCATGCTTCAGTTTTTTTATCATCTCTAGAGAAATCTTTTTTAGTCTAGTTTCCTGAGACAATAAATTAACATTTGAGTCCTTGAAGCTTTTTGTGACATGAATTAAATCCTACGTTTGTCCCACACAACCATCTCCAGCCAAAACACCTGAAATCAAATAAATCCAATTTCCTTTCTTCCATTTGCGCTCCTCATCGTGACATCAGTGATTCTTTGTTGTCGTTTCTGCAGTGAAGACTTCTGTGTTTTTTTATCATCAGGAAATGATTTCTTTTTAAACATGTTGTAGAACTTGAAACTGAAGGTTTTATTTGACGATTAGAAATAATAATTTTTTTTAAGAAAATGATTTGTGCTTATTTCAAGTTGAAATCATAAAAGAAAACTGATTTTATATCATTTAAATTGCCTCCTGCTGCCTGGAGCAAACATTCCAGGTTTTACTAGAGATGACTACGGTTGTATTCTGGCGGACAGATTGACGAGCGACCATCGATTTATTGATTTATTGATCACAGGCTCGTTCAACTGGTGATGTTGAACCTCCCTCTCCGTCTGCAGGTCGTACGGCTGCGTGTTCAAAGCTCATTATAAAGAAACCGGAGAGATTGTGGCCATCAAACAAGTTCCTGTGGAGTCGGATCTCCAAGAGATGATCAAGGAAATCTCCATCATGCAGCAGTGCAGCAGGTAGACGTCGTTGATGTTATTAAATATGATTTAACAACGTCAGGAACTTCCCTGTTTATGTGGTCAGTTCTCCAGATCATCTTTTTACTGACCTGTTGAGTTATGGATCATTTTATATTTAATTTAAAAAAAATAACAGTCCTGTATAAGAGAAGTTTGGATGTAAATGTTTGGTTCTTTTCAGCTTCTGGAATAAAGATCAGAAACTTTTATCAGTTTTTTTGTTTGTTTGTTTTCTTTCCAAAGCTAACAGCTCCTCCTTCAGAATAAAAGCCTTTAGGGGGGAAACCCGGTCTGTTGGTTGGTGGTGAATTATTCTGACTCACTGGACCAGACTGTTGGTGTAAACCTGCCACTGATCGGATGTCTCAACTATGAAATATAAAACCTCGTCTCAACGAGGAACAGCAGCGGACTACACACCGATGTTAACTCTGTGTGTGTGTGTGTGTGTGTGTGTGTGTGTGTGTGTGTGTGTGTGTGTGTGTGTGTGTGTGTGTGTGTGTGTGTGTGTGTGTTTTCAGTGAACATGTGGTGCGCTACTACGGCAGCTACTTCAAAAACAGTGACCTGTGGATCGTCATGGAATATTGTGGCGCCGGATCAGTTTCTGATATCATCCGAATACGGAACAAGACGGTAACTTAACACTCTCTCACACACACACACACACACACACACACACACACACACACACACACACACACACACACACACACACACACACACACACACACACTCTCTCTCTCTCTCTCTCTCTCTCTCTCTCTCTCACACACTCTCTCTCTCTTTCTCTCACACACACTCTCTCTCACACACACACACACACACACACACTCTCTCTCTCTCTCTCTCTCTCTCTCTCTCTCTCACACACACTCTCTCTCTCTCTTCTCTCACACACTCTCTCTCACACACACACACACACACACACACACACTGTGAATGTAGTGAGAGTGGCACAGACAGATGCGACACACTGCAGTTGATTTTAACCACTTCGATGTGAGTGACACTTTAAAAAAAATCTGAATTCGGATCTGAATCATTTAAAAGTTTTTTTTTTTTACATGAATATTGAATATTGAAGCTGCTCATCTTGCAGATTTTGCATTTTGCTTTGATTGGAAAGTTTGAGGTTTATCTGCCATGTTTGCAAACAACATCCCGTCATTATCATGCATCATATTCATCATCAGACTTTTTTTTTTTTTAATAATAAGATCCACAATGAAACTCGTCCCTCTCTCTCTCTCCTGATCTCTCTTTCTGTGTGTTCGTGTCTTCCAGCTGACAGAAGAGGAGATCGCCGCCATCGTGCAGTCGACTCTGAAGGGTCTGGAGTATCTTCACTTCGGGAGGAAGATCCACCGAGACATCAAGGCGGGAAACATCCTGCTGAACACGGAGGGGCAGGCCAAGCTGGCCGACTTCGGAGTCGCTGGACAGCTCACGGTACGAACAGCTCATATTTAATGTTGACTCATTTTAGATCATTTATTTTAACACAGTAAGATAAACTAATATTTAATGTAGACTTGTGTTCGATGTATTTTATGTGTTTTTAAATGGGAAAATTTAAATAATTTGTTCCATCTGAACGAACGGTGGAAGTGAAATACTATGAAACACAAATTTAGTTAAAAACTTCTGGAAGTTCAACATAAATACAGCACAAAGGGAAGAAAGCAAATTGGAAGGCAAAGATTTATTAAAACAATTATTTGGGATGTGATATCAGCTCTTAGTTTAGGTGTCATACTGGTAAAAAAAAAGAAGAAAACATGACATAGTTTTATACCTGAAAACAGATTTGACATCACAGACCTGGTTGAAATATTCAAGTCATACAACATCATAACTGTAAAGACGTTGTCCACCTTTTTACTGTTTTCCTCTCTCGTCCTCAGGACACGATGGCGAAGAGGAACACGGTGATCGGGACGCCGTTCTGGATGGCGCCGGAGGTCATTCAGGAGATCGGCTACAACTGCGTGGCCGACATCTGGTCTCTGGGAATCACAGCCATCGAGATGGCCGAGGGCAAACCGCCCTACGCAGACATCCACCCGATGAGGGTGAGGAAGTGTGTGTGTGTGTGTGTGTGTGTGTGTGTGTGTGTGTGTGTGTGTGTGTGTGTGTGTGTGTGTGTAAAGACAACAGAAAGAAAGAGGGAAGGTCTGAACACAAGACAGTTGATATCTCTTCTTTCTCCTCCAGGCCATCTTCATGATTCCCACCAACCCTCCTCCGACCTTGAGGAATCCAGATCTGTGGTCGTCTCCCTTCAACGACTTTGTGAAACAGTGTTTGGTGAAAAACCCAGACAACAGGGCGACGGCCACTCAGCTGTTGCAGGTAGAAGGACTTTACCGGATCTGTTTTATTCACAGCAGACGACGTGTCTTCAGTCAGAAAGCTGGAAAACAGGCAGAGAAAATCAAAACCATCATTTTTTATCACACAACAGAGGAAGTTACACGATTTAGTGGCAGAAGATTAATTCAATTCATAATTATTACAGTTGTTCATGTTTAAATGTGTTTTTTTTCTAGTGCATCTTCTTAATTAGTGAAAACTAGGTTGCAACTCTGATTAAGAGCCGTAATGATTTATCTTCAGCTTCTTGTACGTGTCAGGAAATGAGAAACATCTCGGCGCCGTCCTCTTCATCAGTGTTTACGTTTCTCTCTTCCTCCTCCTCAGCATCCCTTCATCAAGTCAGCCAAACCCAACTCCGTCCTCCGAGCGCTCATCACGGACGCCATGGAGATCAGCCTGAAGAGACAAGAGGAGGCGGAGCAAAGGGAGCAGGACGACGACGACAAGGACAACTCGGTACGTCGTTAAACAGTCGGAACACGTGAAGCCAGACGGTGGACGGAGACCGTCGGGGTGGACGGAGACCGTCGGGGTGGACGGTCTCCGTCGGTGGTCACGTGATCAAACGTTTACAAAACGAGCAACAGGAACTCGTTCGTTTGCTTCTGATTTTTAACGTTTCAGACTTAAATCGAGGTTTTTAAGAAGTTGATATCTGCTGTGGGTTGTTGAGTTCGATGCCTGTGAACTGACTCCACCCTCTTCTCTGTGTGTTTTTGAGGACGAGGACGAGGTGGACCAGGGGACGATGGTGCGGGCGGGAACCGGCGACTTGGGAACCATCCGGGCGGCCGGGTCGCTATCGAGTTCCCTCGGCAGCACGGCTCGGACCATGATCGAACACGAGGACACCGGGACCCTGCAGTCGCACCTCGGCACCATGGTCATCAACTCTGACGACGAGGACGAGGAGGAGGCCGGGACGATGAAGAGTACGTCCCTCTGAGCGCACACACACACACACACACACACACACACACACACACACACACACACACACACACACACACACACACACACCACATATTCAGGCTGGGAAATAGATCGAATGAATATCAGTGAAAATCAAAGATTTAAGGAAATGGAAAAAACTAAATCAAATCCAGGTTAGAAGTTAAACCTCCTCAGTGTTTTCTGTCTCTCTAATCCAGACGGACTCTATGATGAGGGGTTCTTGTTCTCCTGCTGGCTGAACGTGGTAGTTTGTGATGTTTGGGCTCGTTGTCCTGCTGCAGAATGAATGTGTGATCAATCATTACTTATTGTTTGGATATTCTTATTAGATTAAATGTTTTGGTCCTTTTCTGACAAAGATTCTTGGATCAGCTGCAGAGTTTCTTTTATCCACTAGAGGGCAGAGTGTGACCATCAGCTGCCCCACCGGTGAACTGAAGCCTGTTGTGTGTCTTTAGTTTCTTAAACAGGAAGTGAACTTATTGATCGATGGGTGACGTCGCTGCTGGATTTAAACGCACACACAAGTATCACAAGGTCGGCTGAACAGACACCGTCACTAACATACACACAAGAGACAAGATGTCAGACCGGAAACTTTAAAACAGCCAGCGGGGGACGTCACGCTCCGTTCTCCACTTGATATGAACACATCATAATCACAGTGACAATTTAAACACACACACACACACACACACACACACACACACACACACACACACACACACACACACACACACACACACACACACACACAGTGTCTCCTGTCTGATGTCCTACTTATTGACTTAGTATGGATCTCCAGTGCCGGCAGTTTAAACTGCATTAACACAGGAACATTTAGACTTCATAATTACATCAGAACCTCAATATCCTCCAGTTGTGTGTGTGTGTGTGTGTGTGTGTGTTTGTGTTTGTGTGTGTCCCATACTAATGACCACGGCCCGACGCTGAAGGGCCCCGAGGACGGAGATCAGATATCGATCCTTCCTAATGGTCCTGAAAAATCAAAAGCCTTTTAATTCTCACTGATTAGCCGCTAACTCTCATAGACTGCAATCCACATCAGAAGCTTCTCATTTTTCTTTGCCGAGTCATCCCGTAAACTTGACAGCAGCTGCTTTTTGTTTAATTGTTTAATTTAAAAAAAAAAAATTATTCTGTTAATGAGAGAAAGTGTTCTGCTGCTTTAGTTTGAGTTCAGACCCTCGCTGGAGCAGAGCTTGAAGTATCAACGGGTGTCGTTTCAAAATGTAGGAAATAAAGCAATGAGATCATGTAGCCGGCAAATACTTTATTTCATTGAGCCGTCACAACCCAACAAACTAAACTAAAATAAACCCCATTAATCCTTTTAAACCTCTGAACTTCCACCATGAAAAAAAAAACCAGCAGCATTTTTCTACCTTTTTAACTCAAAGTAAACACGTGGACTTCCTGCCGCGATGCGACCGCTGTGATGCTGTGATTGGTCGAAGAAAGAAAAAGAAAAAAGGCCCAACAAACACACGGGAGAGCAGATCGGCGTCGGAGGGAAAAATAACGCAGAAAGAACCGACGCCTCTTATTTGTTTCTGTGTTTTGGCCTCATTAGCTCAGCAGTGTTTCAGTTTAACGTAACAATAGTATTTAACTTCCTGTTGCTTCCAGTAAAGCCATCTGAAACCCCCCCATCCCCTCCTCTTTTCTGTTTCTGCCTCAGCTGTCAGTGTAGAAGAAGAAAAAAAGATGGAGGCCTGCAATAAATGTCACAAGAATCTTTTTCATGAAAGCCGTTGGTGTGCGGTCAAATTAATCACTCAGACAGTCGCTGTCGTGACTTCATTTTTCATCCGACTCGGCTGTTTACTAATCAAACTAATGCTCCGAGGAAAACCAGCATCTCTCGCTATTGTTTCAGTTTATCAGCAGGTTTTTGATGATATAAATATTTTTTTGTCACTTAATAAAAGCGCTCTGGGACGTGGATCTCGTTGCATGTGTCAAATATCTGCTCCTAAATGTGCGCTGCAAAATATGTGGATCTAATCAAGTAAAATAATCTTATATTTGGATTTAAACCGGCCATTATAACTCGTAGCTACGACACCAGAGTGTTTTATCTCAGCAACTAACCTACTATAGCTTCCCTGTCAGATTTATATCATTTTAAAGGTATTTTAATGTAATGTGATGATTATAATCCAAAACTGAGAAAAGAAACAGTAAGAAGTTGAATAACTGTTTTACCATCGCAGCACGCAAGACTTCCAGAAACCAGAGAAAATCTGTCGTTGATTTTTTATTTCGTATAAATGGATCTTTTAGTGTTTCCTCAGGCAGATCATTTGACTTAATTCTAGTAAATTTCAGTCTGCTTTCCCTGATGAGCATCTTCGTCTTCATCTGAGCGGCTTTAGTTCGAAACAGATAAAAGAATCTGTAAAACATCCACTTCAAGGCAGGAGAAGACTTATTCTGAAATGGAGCTCTCAAAACTACAATTATAAACACTTCAGACTACTTTTAATGAACTTTCTGTGGCTCCGACAGGAGAGCAGGTCGTCCAGTGATTGTAAGGTCGCTGGTTCGATTCCCGGTTCCTCCCGTCCACGTTGAAAGAATCTTTTCTCAGCAGCTGAGAGATTTTAAAGACGTCATCGTGTTTGCATCGTCTCTCTTTAATAACAACCTTCAATCTTTCCTTCTTCTTGACAGACAACATCATAAAAATGTGTACACGCAGAAAAAAACCCGCCTATCACGAGCTCGCTGGCCTCCATGTGGCGTTGGCATGGCGACCGAAAAAAAAAAGCCCAGCAGGTTAGCGGTTTAAAGGAAAGTGAAGCTCAGCTGGAAAGAATCTCTGATCGGTCGGATAATTTCCGGAGTTACAAAACAACAGGAATCAAAGAGACGTGAGATCACGGCAGGGTTTTTATGAGTCCGACCTTCTGTCATCTGATAGTGTTGGAAATAAAAAAACTCTCTTCCATGTTGGGAAAACCGCGGCTGGTGTCCTCAAACGGGGACTTTTCCGATGTCGGCGCTCCTGGCAGCCGAACAAACGGTCGTTGATTCTCTTCAGAGGGACGTCGGGCTGTAAGTTGATTTTAATCAACCAGTGACATCACAGATGGGATGTTTGGCCTTAATGAGCCTCAGAGCCAGAAACACACGGTGGAATCGGAGCCTTCTGATTTAATCTGATTCTTTGCTGCAACCTTCATACTTTTTTTTTTTTTACTCTTTTCAAAGGCGGCACGATTCTGGATAAAATGATAAACCTCACGATTAACGAGAATTAATCACGATATGTTTTTGGCTTCATAAATGTTTCGTGCTCTCACTTAGATGATAAAACAGAAAACTGAAGATGTTCCTCGTATTTTGGGCCGTTTTGTCTCGACAGTGTGAATTTAGCACTTATTTTATAATGAATATCAATATAATTGATAATCTTCAGATGTGAATCTCTTTAAATGTGACATCTTTTCATACATTTTTAGTACATTTACTGATTGTTTTATTTGACCAAAGAATGCCCAAAATATGAATTTTCACGACAAATGAAGCTGGTTTCATGAACACTATTAGTTTAAATGTCATTTATTAAAGTACAGTGACCTTTTCTGTTGTTACAAAAACTTCTGTTGGCGAACGTCAACGCTGCTGAAACATCAGCGGGAGCGAGACATCGAAACTCTTCTACTTCCCGGATTCTTAATTTTTGCTGACTGTAAACTCTGCAGGGAACAAACAAGACATTGTTATTACTTCAGATGATGAATATCAGCAAAATACTTTCTTACATCTTTGACCTGTGTGACGTAAAAGCTGCACAACAAACGATACAAATCTAAATCCTTTCATTCCAGTTATTACCCGTCTGTTTATGTCACCACATCATTGGATATTAATTTATTGACCTGTTGAAGGTCGACCTGATGGTGAGAGTATGAACTGTGTGTGTGTGTGTGTGTGTGTGTGTGTGTGTGTGTGTGTGTGTGTGTGTGTGTGTGTGTGTGTGTGTGTGTACGGTAACTCGGCAGCAGCTTATTAAAGCCATCAATCAAACTAATCAAATTAAATATGCATATTCTTGTCTTTATGTTTTTATGACTCAGCTTCTTTCTTCTTTTAAAATAAATCTTTTAATCACAGACTCATGATTTCAAAGTGTCCGTTTTGGACAAAGTTTTTATTAAATGTGAGTCCTCATTTTTTATTGTCTAAACCATCCATCCATCCATTCTCTCCTTTTTTTTTTTTAAATGCATGTCTGTCTTATATTAATCATCAGGATTTATTGTTTTTTTCTGCTTGGAAACCTTTAAAAAACTTTGATTTATTAGTAAGTAATTTGAGATCATATTGAGTCGACTGGTACTGTATCATACTTAGATGTTTTTGGTCAACGTGATGGTGAGAGAGTCTTTAAACTGGATTCATAGTTGTATTAAAAATGCTGTGAAGGTTTCAGTTTAACTTCTTATTTTAGAGAGAGATCAGTGACCGACTGAAAGGTGATTTTAGTTTTTTTTACCTCTAGTTTATACTAATAAACTAATAACAGGTTAGATAGTTATTTGTGATGTCATTGTTATATTTTCCTGGTTTTAAAGGCTCCATTACAGTAAAGTGATGTCATATCCTGAATTTACTAGACTGTTGTAGCTTCTTTATTATTTGCTGTTTCAATATCAGTTATATTGATATTGAGGTATTTGATCAAAAGAATATAGTATTCTATACAAAGGGTTCTTTTGGGTCTTTTCCAGACAGGTAAATCAGGGGATTTGATCATTTTTAAACCAAATCAGGGAATGTTGTTTGCATGTTATAATCTTTGGTGGCAAACTATAATATTTTCTGTGTAGTCTTTGTAGTTTAGACCGATTTGTTTTGTGTCCGTTCGGCTTCATAAACAAAAGTGTTTTGTCTCCTCTGATTTTTTATTTTTGTGCGTCTAACACGAGTAAACGTTGTTCAACAGTTTAGTAAAGTTAAAACAGTCTGCTGTGTTTTATTCGTGAAACATACATCCTCATTATTATTTCACTTCCTGTTAGCAGACTGAGAACACTCACCTCTGTTGTGTTTTCTTTTTCCTCTATAAGTGAGTTTTAAAACGAGCGACTCGCTGGTATCGATCCAGAGGGAGTTAATGAAGATGTTCTCTGGTCATCTTGGCTGCTTGATGCAACTTTAATACTGCAACACCTCATTGGTCCCTGAAGGGAAACTCTCATCTGTACTTGCAGCTCTGAGGGGTCATCTGAGGGCCCTTCCTGTTTTCACCCTCATCTAAAGTTTTCATTCTCGTGCAGAAGGATTCTGCTGATTTAAAAGTTTTAGATTCATCGTGTATTAAAAGTGTGTTTTTCACTCTCGTCACTAACACAAAGATTACGGTTAAAGTCTGAATATCTTCAGTGAACACGGAGAGTTCTTCATTAATTCATCCAGAAACGTTAAACCCTGCGAGGACTTTATGTTCCCCATCAGTCGGAGAGTCATGACCTGTTGACCTGCAGTCTCAGGAGCTGTAAACGTGTCTTTGTGCCGTAGTATTCACTGTTTGTCGTGTGTTTTTGTCTCCAGGGAGAGACGAGACCATCC